>NC_053420.1:8295000-8500000 GCF_016859285.1 Xiphias gladius | reverse complement strand
TTTCTTTCCATTTCAGTACCACCCCTCCACTTGTAGAGGTATGTGCATCATGTGTAAACTCATGACGTCACCTCATCTTTGCTTGTGTATTGGATTTAGTGGTTCTGGACGGGTAGAGGGTAGAGGGAGAAATACATTTTAATGCTTCAAAACATCATCATTTAAGATTTAGAACATGAATTTGATCTACACGTGTAATAAAATATGTATATTTGCATTTTATGACCTTAAAAGGGATGGAAAAATGATTTGTTGCTACACTGCCACAAATGTGCTACTGATAAAGAGGAAGTGATGTTAGCGAGAATAACGACAGTGACAAGACAAGACCAAACTTAAACTTGTTGCCATATGTTTTGTTTCTAATTCTTTATTTTAGGAATTGAGTTGAAAAACCAATTCTGTCCATTTGGGGTTCACACTCAACCTCTTCCTGAGTATTTCCCTGTTATTGTTTTCCTAAAGTTTCAAAGGCAGAAGATAAAATACGAAGGGAACAAATTTTGACAAATTCAACCGGTTACCCTCCCTCACTTCTGTGCTTTCATACACTGTGCAAACACATGCATTTCCCTTTGGGGGCTCATAATTATTTTCTTAATTTTTTTTACATACGCTCAGACCGGACAACTCCCCTCAATCCCAAACAAAAGGTAGCGCACAGTTTACTTTTTTAAAATTTGTTTTTTCAAGCCTTTGGTAACAAATATCACAGATCACAGGAGAGGGGTTGAATGGAGGGCAGACATGTCATATCAGCAAGCTGGTAAAAGATCACTAAATCACACATCTGGACGTATTCAATAACTTAATGTTAGAAGGCTGAGAACTGAAGGCAAACGGACGGAGGGTGCATTCAAAACCACGTGTTCACAACATAACGTTATAAGATCAGTATAAAATAGAATTATCTGCTTCACTCTATATGCACTGTATTCCAAATGCATGTTTAAGAATAAAGTGGATTGATCACAAATATATTTAAAAACAGCTCTGCTCTAGTCCTTGCTAGACATGAACTCATCTGGCTATCATATATAATCCATGTAATGATATGACATCACATTCACTGTAATAACCCATCTCTACAGTAAAAAAAACAAAAAACAAAACACTTGCACTTTTAGTCTGAAATACTACAAAACATGTAAGAAACAGAATGAACTATGTGTTACAGTGTATACAGTGGCACTTAAGCACAAAAATCAGGAAATGTACTTGAATATTTCCATTTCATGCTTCTTTATACTTAACAACACTTCGGAGGGAAATACGGTACTTTTTCCTGCACTGCATATATTTGACAGTTGTAGTTACTAGTTACTTTGCAGATTAAGATTTGGTCTGCAAAACCTATGGTCTGCACAATAACATGTGAGGCATTGCTACAGATTAAACTACCAACAGTATATATAGAAGCTATAATTAGCTCCTTTTCCACAAGCTTCAACATTAAAATACTGCTCAAATGTAAATAAATCAGTAATGATGATAAAATTCTACTTATACTTAGGTAAGGGTTCGAATGCAGGACTTTTACCTTTAACGGCATATTTTCATATTGTTTTATTCAGTGGTGGAAGAACTCAGATGTTTTACTCAGATATTTTACTTAAGTTACTTAAGTTATTTTACTAAAAGTGGTAATGCCGCAGTGTAGAAATACTCTGTCACTAGTAACAGCCATGCAAGTAAAAATAAAAAAGTATTAGCATCAAAATATACTTCAAGTACCAAAAGTAAAAGTACTCATTATGCAGAATGGCCCATTTCAGAATAATGTATATTATATTATTGGTTTATTACTAATGATGCCTTAATGTGTAGATCACTAATGTTGCAGTTGGTAAAGGTGGTGCTATTTTATTAATTTATATACTGCTGGGTATAGTGAACTTCCCCCCTGGGATCAATATAATGTTATCTTTGAAGGCTGCAGCTAATGATTATTTTCATTATTATTATTCTGCCGATTATTTCCTCGATCAAACGACTAATCATTTGGTCTATAAACGTTCAAGAAAAACAGTGCAAAACGTCCACGAGGTTCTCAGAGTCCACGATGAAATCTTCGAATGTCTTGTTTTGTTTGACCAACCGTCCAAAACCCAAAGATATTCAGTTTAAAAAATATATATATATCACACAGTGGTAATATATTCATAAGTTTATCGCATGAGACCACACGACATGCTGAAATGGTCATTAGTGCACATTAATAAATGCTCACACCTAATGTGTACACTATACATGCTATTTTATATGACCAGTGGTTATGTAAAGGAAGTATTCAGATCCTTTATTTAAAGGAAAGTAGCCATACTGCAATACAAATTAAATACTCAAGTAAAGAAAGCATCAAGTAAAAGTTTGTATTATTGACAGAATATACTTAACTCATCAAAAGTAAAAGTATTTATCATTCAGAAAAAATTACCCAATTGCTGTATTGGATTATTATCTTTGATGCATCATTTTTTTTTTTTAATCGTTTTTTTTTATAACCATGCATCATATTTTATGAACTCATCACAGGTTTTTTATGTGTAAAATCTTAACCTTCAGTAGGCAACTAGCAACCACGGCTGTCACACAAGTGTAGTCGGGTGAAAAGCTCCGTATTTCCCTCCGAAAACGTGGTGGGGTGAGGAGCATAAAGCATCAGAAAAATGGAAATACTCGAGTACAGTACAAGTTCGTGAAAATAAGACAACACGTGTTGGGCGATAAACTATACAACAATAACCGAGCAAATGTAATTAGTTACTTCCGACCACTTCTACATGAGTAGAAGATCTGAATACTTTCTTTCACCACAACTCGCCTGCGTCATTAACATACCCCCGCTGTCTAGAGCCTCTTCTGCGCTCTGATTGGATGCTCCCGAGACAGGCCTCCACTTCAGACCCACCCACACACACACACACACACACACACACCAAAAAAAGGAAAAAAAAAAAAAAAAAAAAAAAATCTGCAAAGTTATATTAACTGTAACCTCGCTCGAGTCACCGAAGATCCGCGTCCACAGAGCCGAACGGACGGTGCTACTCCAGCAGACCGGCACCCACATCCTGGACGAGTTTTCAGACAACATCCACGAAGCGCTGGCTTGAAGCCCTGTCGGAGCCCTGAAATAAAACGACGCGGATAGAGGATAGAGGAGAGAGAGAGAGGGGGGGGGGCGGCACTTGACAGAGCCGACCTCCGACTGAAAGCAGCCGGGCTTTTCGAGAGATAGCAAACGAACTGACAAACAAGTTTTTAAAAAAATAAAGAAGAAGAAGAAGAAGAAGAAGAAAAACGCTCGACAGAAGTTTTGAGTCAACCTTCAAGATGACTGACTTCTGAACGAAACCGCCGGGAGACCCCCAACCCCCCCCAGCCCGCCCAGAGGAGGTTCTTCCAGCGCATTCAACTTTGACAGGAGACGAGAGGCAAAAGAAAAGAAAGAAAGAAAGAAAGAGACAAACGGAAAAAAGAATAGTTCACTCACAGCGCTGCCATCATGGACTCAGGAAAGGTAATTATTTATGCGACTCATTTTCACCACTAGTATCTGAATCCGGTCAGACCTGCTGGGATGCCGGTGCTTTTTAGTTCCGTGCTGGTCAACGAGTCCACCGGGTTCACCGTATTTAGTTTTTCTTTCCCCCCATTTCTTCTCTCCACGACGCATTTCCTCCACATGTGCAGCGATGATGCAGCTAAATTTAACACTGTCTGTGGCGTCGTTTTTTTTTTTTTTTTTTTGCCTCTGGCGCTCTCAAGTCTGCTTTTTAAACTAAATTTTGTTTTTCTGTCTCCGTCGTGGTGGTTTCGTTTGCCAGTAAAAAAAAAAAAAATCCGCGCCCAAGATGGCGCTTTACTATACTTTTTTAAGTCCCATAAGACTTCACGTACAAATCACCGGTTTTGCGAGTGAATTTCTTTTATTGACAAAGTCTCGGTGCACGAGTGTGAACAGATTCGCCACGGCACGGCTCGCGTGCGTTTGGGGATACGATTCAGTGTTATGTTACCGTGGTGGGCAAACAGCGGCCCGTGGACCAAAGCCGGGTCTTCCACGCAAACACATGACAAATGTCAACACACAAAAAAAACAGGATGCTGTACATTCCCAGTTGGACCTTGTATCGGCAAATATGATCAACAATGACAGCAGTCATTGATAGACTTGGTTTGCCGAACTTATTCTGAGGCGTGGGATTAACCAGAGATGAAATGGTTCAATGTGTCCGGAGTTCGGAGACAACCCAACACCTAAATCTGGTAGAGCAACCCAAAAACATAGATCTGTGCAAAGGATTTTTTTTCTTTTGCCAGATGTGTTTCGCTGTAGCATAAGCTGCTGGTAACACTCACTAGCTAATGGCGGGGAGAAAATACATTTTCCCCTGAGGTACAAACACTGAATCATTGAGTGCTGTTAAAATAATCTATCCACTGTGTTGGCCCAGCGTTGGCCCAGGCCCAGCAATACTGAGTTAAAAACTGGCCCACGGTTGGTAAACTGAATTGCTGAGCCGCTGCTATGGGCTTTAGTTAAGGTGCTCTGTTCCCCTTAGAGGCTATATTAAAGTTGGCTAAAGTTTGACATGTGCTATTTATATAGTATAAGAGCCTTTAGTAAAAGGTATCCAACTTTTAACGGTCAGATACTTCGTCCTGAAAAGCAGAATAAAGGACCGAAGTGTGATGCTGAACTCGCAACTTCACATCTAGACTGGAAACAGCTATTAATGCTAACGTTGGCTATGTAGCGATGGTAAAACCTTACACACAGCTCCCTTTTAAGACAAAGAAAAGCGGCAAATGCTCACATTTGAGAAGCTGGAACTGTCTAATGTTTGGCATTTTTGCTTGATAACATTGTTTAGACAATTCGTCAATCTGCTAATTGATTAAGCAATCGTTTCAGCTTGTGCTTTGGGTTTTGGACTGTTGGTCAGACAAAGCAGGACATTTGAAAACATCGTCTTAGGCTCTGAGAACTTCTGATTGGGCAATTTTCACTAATTTTAGATATTTTATAAATGACTGATCCCAAATCGTTAACAATTGCAGTTGTTAACTTTGGCCCTAGACTCCATGCTGAGTGTCAAAGACACATCAGAAGTACATTTTCACTGGTAATTAATCCAGCATCATTTTGCTACTGCATTCACACTTGAAGATCTGGATCCAAACCATCACTTAACCTCATCTTTATCTTTTTTGTAAAGTAAAGACATCGGGCTTTACATTGCCTCTTAGACTGCAAGGCTCATTGCTCAGATAGAAAACAGGGCTTATTTTGTGTCTGATAAAACGCTCTCCAACCTGCTGTGGCCTGCGGTCACTGTTACATACAAGGACGTGAAGCACAGTGAGGCACGTACGCCAAAGACTTCACACACACACACACACACACACACACACACACACACACACTGACTTTGTCATTGATGTAAGACCAATTAAACCCAGTGGAGTAGCTCCGTCTGACATGGTGTTCTGAAAATGTTTCCTTTGCTGTTGTGGTTTTATGTCTCCGTGCTGCTTTTAAGTCTCACGTGCTGGCCGTGATGGGAATGGTTCAATCTGTCCCCAGTTTCTGCCCGGACACCGATTCAGCAGATTTCCAGAGAAAGAGTGAGAGCCCACTGAGGGAATGCCCACTTGGCCAACCCTGGGGGGTTAAAGCCTGCCCCCCCCCCCCCAGGCAGTTTGCTTCACTCCCTTCCCCACTTGTTATGTTGCTTCCACCAGTGTTTAGCGGTTTGTGCGTGTCCGTAGTTAAACAGCAGTTGAACGCAGGCTAATTAACATCTCGTGGACAGGATTTTCATACCTGGCTTATGCTTAGTGTTACGCCTAGGTATGTACAGATAGAGTCGTGTACATGGAAAGTGTAGCGAGTGACTGAGCTCCACAGAGTAAGCTACCATACTGTAGGAAGTGGTATAAATGCAGTTTGAGTTCAAGCAAAGTAAAAACGAGTCGGGGAAGTATGAATGCTATTGTTTAATTTGCGTTGTTTGCATTAAACCCTGCCCTGGCAACTATTGTTTCGGTAAGGTGTGGTCCTGTTGATCTCGTGCACTAGGCGCTAGTCCAGGTTTATGGACTCTGCATTTGTTTCAGGTAGAAATACAGAGTCACACCATGTGATTTCATTTTCCTTTTTAATGTTCTGTACTTTTCACTTGCTTTTAAATGTTATTCTTCCAGTGCGGTCGTTTCTAATTATAATGCAGTTATTTGTATCAATTACACAGCTTCTCCATCAAAACATGACATTAATGACATTTAACTTCACATTTTTTAAGAGCTTTTTTAGAGCTTCATTCTCAACAACAGTAAGCTTTGTTTGGGTCTGAAAAAACTCACTTCACCCCTCTGATTTCCTCAACAAAGAATAAAAATGCTAATTGGGGTCAAGTATACAGTTGACCAGCTCTGTTTTTAATGAAACTGCCCCTAAACATTTGATTCCTGACAGACTCGACAGCACAGGTATTTTGATTGGGAGCCCAGAGCCAATAACCAGCCTCACATTGTACAGACTTAATTGCACAGGCTTAGTACCTCTCCATCCTCTGTCTTTCGGCAATCCGCCAACTCCTGCCCTCTTTAAGACAGTCCAGTAGATTGACTTTCATCTGCATGACTACCTCCGTTCAGTACGCCTTAGAGTGTAACTGTCAGTCATGTCCTAATGAGATATAATGAGGCTTTACTGCGAAAGTTGGGATTAAGAGATCTAGGAGGGTTTTAATTTAGAGTGCACGTTTAGTTCACTTTCATGAGAAACAGGATGGTTTTGTGCCCACTGTACCGATCTCCACTTCTGGTCACTGTTGGATAAAATGAGTTGGTTCATGCAGGGCATCGCTGACCGTCATTGAGTTTAGTTCAGTTTAACAAATCAGAATTGACCAGGGTTCGTACTTTTGTGTTTGACCATTTAAGTTTTTGGTCCAACGTCTGTAACCTTTCATTGACAGCGCTGTGAATCAGTTTGAACTGTCTGATGTGTTCTTTGCATTTGGCAGTATTATGTGACCTGAGCTATATAGTGCTACAGTATCTGAAAATACTTCTGATAGATTAACTAGGCTGCGAGGAATGTTGGATTTGCTCAATGGGAAATATAATTTGTTGACCTTTTCAAAGTGCAGACTAGATTTTAAATATCCAGATTTTAAGCAGTTCTACTCTTTAACCTAATAATTATTGATTTACTTTACACCGTACCTCTATTACTTGTTCTACTATTATAAAGTGTCCCCTTCCTCTTTGTAAATGCTCTGATATTGAAATGATATAGATAATTTTCTTCTCAGATTGGTTGTCTCAGTCCTCTGTTAGCCTAAAAATCTTAGCATGAACCTTAACTGATCACACCTGTACACACAGGCATCAGAACCTCCCTCAATAAATATATTGATGGCAAAAGACCACATACTGCACAGGCAGTAGTCTCTATGAAAAATAATGACGTGCCCCAGTCCAATTGTATGCATTAGTGCCACTAACATTCCCAAACATAGAGCACAGCTGTTGCGACATTTTTATCTGATCTCAGCATGACGGGCTGGTGTTTCACTGCACTTGAAAGATAAAGCATTAACACACTTTGCAGTTGTTTTTATTAAGACTATAGCACAAGGAGATAACAAAGGCACCTTTTAAAACGATGATAATGAATATAAGATAAGCTATTTGTTTTTGCGCTGCATTGTTTAAATAAATGTGACCTTTACAATTACAGTTACTTCCCCTTGCAAGAAGGCATTAGCCACACTTCTGCCTGCATGAGATTAAGCAGAAAATATAAGAGGAAGATATTTAATTACAGAAACACAATGCCTTTGTTCTGCTTTGCAATTTTTCACCATTTCACTCTTCTCTGGCACACCAAAAAGAATAAAACATACATTAAAAAATGTTTTGGTACTGTCCCCGCAGCCCAGATCAGGATGAAGACAACCATAATAGAGAAACTAGAACGTGAGCAGTGCAAAGTGGGTTGAGGTGAGGGCAGGGCACATATTGGATTCCCTACAGCTGTGTAAACTGAGACTGAGGAGGTGAATGCGGAGGGACGTGATGGTAGCAGCGTAGGCTGTTTCCACAAACCTTGCAAATTGACAGGGAGGAACTGAAATGAGCCAATTCCAGAAAAAAATCTCAGTTCTGCCTTCTTTTTTGTAAAGCAATTAATAGTGTCCCAATCCAATTCAGAGGAAATCCTCTCTGACGCTGTCTGCGAAGAGTTACAAACTAAGTAGTGGTACAGTAAAAAAAAACACAATACTGGCTCTGTTATGCGTAGGAAAAGTCATAAACTAATGTAATGTGAAGTAGTAACTGTTTAAATTAGAACAGGCTTTTAATTGTTATCAAGAGGAGAACATTTAATAATTTGTTTTATTACTGTTGAGACATCTACCATTTTAAATAATACTGCCTCCCCAGTCTCCTGCCTTGAAATAGACCTACATTATAATTGTGTGTTGAAGCTAGAAATGTCCTTTTAGGATATTTGCCTCAATATTCTCCTTTTGTCAGCCACTATTTTGACTTTACTACTTGAAAAAAAACGTCATTTTACTCCCCGTATGAGAATTAAGAGACACGGATGGAGAGTTTAAGCGTACTGCAAGAGAAATTCAGCGTTAGAGACACTTTTTGTCCGTCCACCCACGTTTAAGAGGAATACTAATGGTAGGTGGGTCATCTGCTTCAGTATTACTTACAAGTGTTGTTTACAGCACTTTGGATTTCCTGCTTGCATTCTTTGTTGTGGGTAAACCCTCTAATTTTCTTGAAATAATAGGTTTACTGTGACGGCATCATTTTCTAAAGAATTGACTTTACACCTGTCTCTGGCTTCGTATGTCAGACCACAGTTTCCGTTTTTTTTTTTTTTAACTCTGTGTGCTTAAGCATTAGAAGATGAGGACACAGGATTATGTCTTATATTTGTTTAATATCATGGATCAAATTTATGTTTAAAAAGGTTTTGGATGTTGGAAGAGGCTTGGCTCAAACGTAGATAGTGAAACAATGGTTTACATTAGCTGTTGAAGTTGTACATATTCTAATTTGAAGAAAACTGCTCTTCGACTTCATTTCCTCATTCAACTTTATCATCATTAACCCTGTAAAAGTGCCTACGGTTTGCATATGTGGCTGAGAAAAAAAGATAGCGTGCTTGTTTTTGAGCTGGTGTGTAAATGTTTGCACATATCTTGCGTTACTTTTATTAATGTGCTATTTTTCCGTCCGGTTGGCTGCTGTCAGTGTTTACCAAATAAGATTCAAGAGATTGTGGTGCCAAGCAACTGAAGCTACTATCAACAGTGTTAATTCTGCCCCACAGAATGCAAAGAGGACACATTTGCATGGATGTTTATCACCTCTAGGAGGCATTTACATGAGGTAAAGGCATAGGAAAGAATGAATGAATAATACTCTCACGAGTTCCTTGGCTGATGCAATTTTTTCAAAAGATTTATTTATTTATTTATTTATTTTTAAACACGACTCATACAGAATTTTCCACGTATTTAGTCAGGAAAATGCACCAGCGGCAACACTGTTCATTGATTCAGTCTTGGAAGAGGTGAAGTTGGTTTTCAGGAGCAGCGGGGTGGGAAAGTAGCACCAAAGTACAACCCAAATGCTGGTGGATTTTGGCAGCTGAGTTTGTCTACTGAAACAGCATTTTGCCAGTTCCAGTCAGAGGATTTTTTTCCTTTTTTACATCTCCAATTGGAAGGTGAAATAGTGAAAAAAGTGGGAAAAAAAGTCACTGAGATTTGTACAGGCTGGATTCCCTCAGCAATAATTGAGTTTCCCTTCGTACTGACAGAACTTTAAACCGAAAGCCTTCCAATCCAATATATGTATGTTACTCTGAACCCTTGTTAACTGCAAGGCATTGACTACCAATACTTAAGCACTGACTCATAGACATTTTTTTTTCCTTTTCAAAATAAACATCTTGTTACAGGCGTTTTTTGGGAAATAGCAATAGTTACATGGCCTTTTAAAGCTTCTATCGGCTTTAAAGATACCATCCTTCTTACATAGTGAAATCCTGCTCCCCTGATCAGATTTAAAGCTACACGTAGATTAGCTTGGTACGCAGTGTAATGCCAGGTCCTTGTGAGTGGATACTAACTCCAAATGTGTAAGTAAATAAAGACAAAAACTCCATTTACAGATGTAAACACAACTTAAAACTGCAGCTGAGTGAAACGTGCCTTGGGGGTCACTAAAGGTACTATAGAGAACTGAGATACCAGATGAGGGCTGGTCACTAGTGGTGGCGTCAAGGCTGTAGTCATAAAATGATTTTTTTTTTTTTTTTTTTCTTTTATGTGTGACTTCATTGTTTCCCCAGTGAGGAGATCACGTATTGTGCTCCTGCCTCTGGCTTGTTGGTACAAGGAAGTTTATTTATCACACCTACTGTCTTGTTTTGGAATTAAACACAGGCACAGATGAGGTTTTTCTGACATTGGTGTGAGTTTTTTCGGGGTTAAACTGATTCATCTTAAATGTGACCAATACACAAAAACCATTTATTAACAGTAGAACATTTGGATTTCCTTCAGTTTTAGATGTAAGCTTTACATGTTTATGACATTTAAAAAAAAAAAAAATGACCCTAAACATTGTGATTACTATGTATTGACCTAGAACACATTGGCCTATTCAAACACTACGTGTGCACTGAGGCCAGGCTGAGGGACGTCTCCTGGCATGTGGGTTAAAGGTAAAGATGTCACAGAGGAATGTTTCATTTTACATGAAAACACACTGCTGTCCCCACTTTTCCTTCTGAATTCTAACATAGACATTTGGGGGAGTTTCTGCAAATAATTCCAGCTATTCCCCAGAAGGGGTGAGATAAAATCTAGTGAACACTTCTCCCAGAGGGGACAGACAGGATTTCTCTGTTTACAGTAAAAAGCAGCTGCCAGAACACTTAATCCTCATTTTTTAATCGGCAGTGGGGCTGGGGCTTTTAGTAAGTGACATCAGTTCTGGTTGCTCTTCTCTTTGGCAACGTGGCTCCTTTATAAAAAGTTGTGTGTGTGTGTGTGTGTGTGTGTGTGTGTGTGTGTGTGTGTGTGTGTTTATACACTGTGCCTTAACAGTCCTGTCGTGGACTTGATGACCCTCCATCGCAAGAGACCCTATTGGCTCAGCGGTGTAGGTGGGTCTTTTAGTCTTTCTAGCCAGGCCCATTTTTTTAAGACTTAGCAGGCTGGAGTGATTGCCTCCAGAAACACACACTGAGAGTTTTCTTCCTCCTCTTCTCTCTGATTTCGTCCCTCTTCATCATGCAGGAGAGGAATTCTGGCCCTCACAGAAAAGTTTTGAAACACGTGTTATGCAGTCTACCTCTGTCACAAAGAATACTGCTATTTAAACGTGGCCTGCAGCACTTAAATGATATTACTGAAGAGCACACCTAATCCTTTCAAATGGTCTCTAAGGACTGTCCTTATCGAAACCTGGTGTGGTTCTTCTAGCCAGGCCCGTTTTTTAGACTTAGCAGGCTGGAGTGTTTGCCTCCAGAAACACACACTGAGAGTTTTCTTCCTCCTCTTCTTTCGGATTTCGTCCCTCTTCATCATGCAGGAGAGGAATTCTGGCCCTCACAAAAAAACTTTTAAACACGTGTTATGAAGTCTACTTCTGTCAGAAAGAATAATGCAATTTAGAAGTAGCCTGCAGCACTTTGGTGATATAACAGAGGAGCCCACACAATCCTTTCAAATGGTTTCTCAGGACTGCCCTTTTAATGAAACCTGGTGTCGTTCTTTTGCTTAGCTTCTTGTTTTGAAACTTAAATGAAAATTTTAGAGAATCAGCCTCAAGGTTTGAGTCAGAGCTTTGTCGAGACACAGTGACAGTAATCCCTTCTAACTTTGCAAAAATGAATGAATACTTTAAGTGGCTTTAATCAAAATTTTATGTTAACAGTGGGTCAAATGATTACCTCTATGTGAAAGGGTTCACATCATAGTGATGAACCCACAGAAAGTAATCGCCAGGCTCTTCAGTTCCCCTCAGCTCCTCAGATCTTTCTAGCATCTTTCAGCTTATTAATTTTGTTTTGTTTTTTTCGGGCCACAACTTTACTGTGTTGGTTCACTCTCACTGCTAATATCAGTGTTGTTTTTCAGCTGCAGGCAGCAGCGAAAAAGCCCCAAAAACCCACTGCACACTTCCTTCCCAACACCAAACTGCAAACGGATGAAGTTAACAATTAGCCGGTGAACATCGTGGAACATTTAGCAGCAAAAGAACCAGATATTTGCCTCAGAAGTTGGTAGAGAACTGCTGCCTAACAGCTAGTACCTATTAAATTGATATTCAGTGATACCACATTTTTAATGGTGCAAGTTTACATTGGATTGACTGCTCAGTGTCTTGCTCAAGGACATGTTACTAGGATGTTGTTTGTTTATAGAGTAACTCAGTGTCTTTATGGGTCATAGGACTTCGGGTACTTGTGGTGTCCTTGGTTTGTGACCATTTTCACTGTGATCCACAGGTTGAATTAAAAAAAATAAAATAAAATAACTTGAAGTATGGAGGTTTGATCCTTGCAATAAAATTCTTTGTGTCCTGGCAGTTTCTGAAGAAGTTACATTTCTGCTCTTTTTTTCTGGATATGATAAAGGAATGAGATTTCGAGGTGACCCGTTGAAGGTCAAGTCTTTTGTTGCCATAACAAGGAACCTATCTAGTGTGAATCACTGTGGCAAAGGATTGGTGTGATTCACAGGACTTAAGGCAAAACACTAATCATACAGACATGATGACTGATGGCAAACTATTAAAGATGGAAATAGATGGCACCTCTGCTGTTTGCTTTTCTCTAAAGTTGTACGTGCACTCTCACAAAGATAAATCTGAATACCTGATGTATGTGTGGAACCCTACATTCTCACTATTTCCAGGCACACTCATAGACCCACAGCTTGCTAGAGGTACAAGTAGTAGAAGTACAAGTGATAGTAGCTTTGGATGGACAACAGCAAAAAGGTGAATTGTGGCTTGAGGCTGTTTTCCTGTCTGAGAGGAAGAAATACACGGCGACATACTTTACTGTGGTTTATTGACTTTTTTTTTTTTTGGTATGAAGAAAATCTCTACTAATCTACTGGGCTCTACCGAGATCAAGTTTAAAATGAACTCTGTTCATAACAGGTACAGGAACAAAAACAATAATCTGATCTGGACCTGTTACAAGGAGCAGAATTCCTCAGTTATCTGGATAACTCTGCTCAGGAGAACCCGGAACCCTCTCAGAGCAGAAACATCAACTAACCTGAGTTTTACACAGCAATAGTTGTCCTTGTTACTCATGCTTCTTGGAACCAGTTTTCCACCTGAGCGTCGGCCGTTTGATGTGTCCTATAAGAGAAAACATTTCTCCACCTCTTCCCTGTTCCTCATGAGCCCATCCCTTCAGCCTAGCGTGGCCAAGCATTTTTAGGATGTTTTCACAGTGCGTTCATTACACGGGTTATGAATGGTTAAAATAAAATTCGCTGCTGCCCAACCTGAAAGTTTTTTTTAAGACAGAATATTTCAGAGCAGCTGACGCACAACTACAGTACATTTTTCCTGTTTTGTACACTGATAGGCGTGGAAGTAAATCTTATTGTCCAACCGGAAAGATGATACAACTATTGATCATGCTATTTGCACTCCTCCCAGCTCTTGGGCTAGTGAATGCTTTTGTCCACTGGATAAAATGTTGAATAACTTGTTAAACTGGTCTTTCCACTGACAGTATGTCCTCTACTCTCTGTTCACTTTCAGCAAATAACGTTCCCGTTGTTGATGAGTGTCGGAGCAGCTGTGATCGGCTCTCTGCAGTTTGGCTACAACACTGGTGTCATCAATGCCCCTCAAAAGGTGAGTTATGCGAGTCTGCATTCATTACTGCTCAAACAGCATCCTCACGACAGTTAGGCTATTTTTAGCCTACTAAAACACCATTAGTCCTGAGTGTGAAGTACGTGCATGCTATGATTCATGCAGTGGATCACCCTCTACTGCCAACCCAGTCCCAGTGCTTGCTGTTCTGTTCACTCATTTCTGGATTGGAGAAGAACACAGAAATCGGAAGGGAAGGGGGGGGTTGAGATAATAATAGCCGCATTTAGGCTATAGTCCAAGGAAATCTGTATTAACAGACTCTGAGCAATTCCTGTGTAAAAGACTGTGTCCATGCCCAAAATTGGACCTCTGCTGACCAGCAAACAGGCTGGGAGAAGGTAGACAAGGAAATTCAGAGGAAATGAAATGTAGGGGAGAGACAGTCGCTTATCCCCATAATAAAACAGGTTAATGAAAAAGATGTTTTTATACCCCCAGAGGACTTAATCTTCAGTAGGTTTTATTAACAGACAGGTACAATAAAGAAATAAATTTCCTGGGGAATGACTATGTTGCATTGTGTGTAAATAACTTCTGTCTGCCCAGTTTGCGTTGGTCCTAACACACCCTGTGGCCACACGGCAGTCTCCCCACAGGTCACAGGTGTGTCGCCAGACAGGCCAGAGCGCCGCCTGCTCTTTTTATTTGCCTTTAACATAGCCGGGTCCTCGCTGTGCTGGAGGCTGACTGTCTCGGTGATCCACAGTCACAGTTGTTTGTGGTGTTCTCTCTGTGAGGACAGCCTGATTTTCACCTTTACTGCTTGTCCGCTATCGTCACACTGTCAAAGCTATCCTGCACTTTGATGTGAAGGGCCATTGGTGAATGAGAGCAGCTTTCATCAGTTGTCTCTGAAAGGGGGGGAAAGTCAGGATACAATCCCTTATTGTATTTCGTGAGAGTAAAACAACTAGAAAATAGACATGAAACAGGCAGAAGAGAGAGGCGGGGGTAAAGATATGATCTCTTATGCATTTCTTCTTGAGTTATGAAGAGAAGTTGAAGAGGGCAGCTCATGTTTAATTTTAGGCGGTGAGACAATATGTGGAAATTTATCCAGTCATCATGGATTGTGCAAAAATGATAATAATGAAACTCAGTATTAGAAAGCCTTTTGTTATGTTTTGCAAACTGATTATGGATACAAAAGAGTACAGTCTGTCTAGGGGTGCAAAGAACAGTTATTTAAACATTTTCCGGACAAATCAATTCATTCTTTCCAGTATGCACGGTGACTTTTTTAAATGCGTAGTTTTGTCTGATCAACAGTCCGAAACCTAAAGAAATTGAGTTTACAATAAAATAAAACAAAGACAGCAGCCAGTCCTCACATTTGAGAAGCTGAAACCAGTGAATATTTGAAATTTTTTGCTTAAAAAACTACAAATTACAATTATCCGCAAGGTGGCCGATTCATTTTTGTATTTATTGTCTAATCAGTGCAGCTCTAAGTCTGTCCCTACCTGCTGAAAAGTAATCAAGACCTACAGATATTTCATAATATTTTAATCTTGTATTTTGCCTCAAGAACACTACAGTTATTATTGTAGCAAAGACCCCCCAACATGAAAACAGCACGTGTTCCTCTTCATGTAGCTCAGTCACTGAGTGCATTGTGGGTGGCTCAGTGAGGGGCTGCACCGTGAGTGGGAGGAGGGGAATGTGTCGTCTGTTACATACTGGGTTACTATGACCCTGCCCTCTCAGTTCTTCCCAATAACCAGCCTTGGTCTCTCTCTCACACACACACACACACACACACACACACACACACACACACACACACACACACACAAACTCTCAGGTCTAAGCAGCATCACGTGCAAACAGTTCAAGACTGTATGTGCAGAAAAATTGTTACTCAACACAGGCCCTAATCCTTTTAGTTAATGACCACTTAAGAGGCTATAATTGTGCAAACACAACTTTTATATAGCAGCAACACTTGAGATTATCACCATCACCTCTCCCCTCTGTGCTCCAGTGTGCGATAAAGGCTGCAGTGAGCGGCTGCTGCCTGTGACGCAGGCCCTGCACTGTGTTGGAGCGTCTCTGATCGATTGATATGCTCTTCCAGGGGCCTTGCTCCGACTCGCTGTACTGTCCTCCTCTGCCTGTTCCACACTGCACATAATATCCTTATTTGCGAAGTCATGTAATCCAGGGGGTCACCTGTTGTTTTTTTTGTTTTTTTTAGATAAATTTTGGGAACATGTTTGGTGCTGAGAGTTAGGGTTTCTACAGTTTTCCTTTTTTTTTTTTTTTAAAGGTTATTTTTCGTTGAAGTCATAGCTGTTCACATTAACTACTAGATTGCATTTTCTGAAGCAATACATATCATAACTTCAAAGGCTTCCTGTGTGCCAGATTATTCTTTAGCACCACTTAAAATTGAAGACCATTTTGTAAAAAAGTAAAAACTGCCCTGAAAACAAGAAACTATATTTTTGACGCTTGCTGAGAGATAATTACACAAGTGTTGAAGATTATTTCACTTGTTAGAGTCATTATATGTAATCCCTGTTCGAGCTGAGTACCGTGCTCACCTTGACAACCTGGCCACCAGCCAGCTCCAACGACATATGCTAACAGCCTGGCAGCATGAATAGACAGCTTGTTTCATTGTGTCGTCAGAGCCAGCTGGTAGTTAGAGCCAGCTCTCCCCGGTCTAATCTGTTCACATTAGACTGGGGAGAGAACACAAAATAATTATGTAACTTCTCAATATCAGCGTTTCAATACCCCAATCAGAGTAAGTAAAGGTGTCGCTTTGGCACCGTGGCCTGATAATTAGACTGAAATGCCGTTTTGATTCATTCCATTCTTTGTATTTGAGATGTAGGTAGCAATTCAGATGTCTGGAGCAAGGATACTGTAGACCCAATAAACTGCCCGGAAAAAGTAGCTATGAAACAGACATACAAGAGACTGTGACTTAAAATCTACACTGGAGCCCCGGCTCCCCTGAAGAGACTAAAAACTGCACCAGACAAAACATCAGAAAATACGTGAAACAAACATAAATGCCATATTTCCATCATTGTTTTCATTCGTGTGAGGCCGGACTGGCAGCCTTTTAATTAAATTATCTTGTTGCACCGTCTTCCTTTGTAGTGGTTTAATGGCACCCAACTGGTGAACGGTGGCACCAACGGTCTATTTCGAGGAACCAGCTCCTAGTATTCAGATCATGGTGGTGGATGGAAAGTTCTCTTGAAATTTTAAATTTAAATTTGGATGGAAACTCGGCTTGTGTAACTACCACTGGGTGTCGCACTAAGAGCACCAGCGTCTCGGACCCAAACAAATGCTTTGTTGGCCACACCCCCTTTGGCCACATGTGACATCACGTACCTATCAAGTTACTTACGCATCAAGGAGAAGAAAAGCCAGTTCCGAGTCAAGTTGGGACCCATTTCGGACAAGCCGGACCAGTGTTCCTTCGTTGGAGGCCTATTTAGCCGAAGAACGTGGTTTCTTCGGTGGAGGAAATTCTGGAAGGTCGCTATCACCTAAAGGCCTCGTACTGCACTGCGCCATCTCGCTCTCACAATGCTGCGGGGGCGGTCACGGTCCTTGTCTCTCTATGAAACTACTGGCCCTTCCAGTTTATAGGGAGGGGCTCACAAGCACTAACTGGCACACGCGGCTGGACGGGCTACCCAAACGAAGATAAAGAGAAGCTCGAATTACAACACACAAATAGGGAGTGTGACTTCATTCTCTGCTCAGAATCTTTACATCGAAAATAGGTGTTTGTTCGTATTTATATATATATAAATATAAAATCTAGAAAAATATAGATAAAATCTCGTACATATAACCTTTAATCTAGTAAAACCATAAAACGTGAAAACGTCCAAGAGGGGTTGAATATTTTTTTATGGGTGGTACAGTATATATTCATGAAATCTGGTCAAGCTGTCTTCAATAGAGAGCTGAAGTCATGACGTCACATGAGTTTTTTGGGATTTAAATAAAGTAAAAACACATTTTGAGCACAGAAAAAAAACTAAAGCTCACATGGAAAAAAAACTACAAAGTGCGGCAGTGCAGGAACTAACGTCATTGTAACTTAGTTATGACCATATCCATAAAACTGACCAACGCTCTCGTCTAAAGTCATTTTGTCAACTCTTTGGTCGTAGTTTCTGAACCGTCTAAAAAGGTCTACAGCGTTCAGTCGTCTCTGTCCTGCTGTTAATATAAACGTCAAGGCATCTGTCAGGCCGTGACGTTTAGCCTGCGAACGTCTAGGAAAATGGTGTATGTTAAAGCCTGCTTAAAAAAACACTAATATTGAAATAACAATGATATCAGGTCTTTTCTCAAAAAACCTACCGTCCTTATCTAAACACATGAAGAGAGCCACAAACCATATTGTTGAGAGAGGCTTTGATCCAAGGCTGTATTTTTGGTTATTAGCATATTTACAAATGCCAGAGGGATTTGGAATGTGGGTTTCTTACGTCTAGAGCAGAACCGGGAAGTTGCGGTTTCATTTCGGCTCTCTTCAACCTTCGTTGGAAATTTACAAAGTCAGAGATCGGTTCTTCTAAATAGAGCAGGTTTTAAAGGGTAGATGTGATGGGATGAAGGTCAGGGGTACAGTACGGTATATGATGATACACTTGTTTCATCACTAAGCGAGGTCTTGTGAGTGTAAGGTGATAGTGTATCTGGCCCAGCCTCTGCGTTAAGAGCGTTAAAAGTGCCACTCTATATGTGTTCCCGCATCACAGGAAAGCCCTTGACGAGTGACAGCCTTACTATTCCTAACTGGTTCATAAAGAACCAGTTTCCACTTACCATCGCTGACACGAGGCCAACCACCAAGTGCTTCAAAACACACACGGGTGATGGTAAACTATCGCAGAGGCACATGACATAGCTAGACTTAACATTTGGTAACGGCATTATTGGGTCAGAGTCACACTGTTGAAGTCAGCGTCGCGGAGGCTCGCAGACTGGGTCGTGACCTTTCTGAATAATTTGAGGGAGGGAGAGATTTCACTGTGACGCAGGCATTAACAGACAGAGGCTCTGCTGCGTCAACCCGGCCACCGGCCCTTCTGGGCGTGTTTGTCAACATAGTCATCTGTACTGGCAGGGAGGGGGGGTGGGGGTTGACAGAAACTTGGCACTTGAGAAAACTTCCTGGTTGCCAGGAAATGGTGTTGATCATGCTGTGCTGCCATCAGCTGGTCACGCAAAAACAGCTCAGCCAGTACTATGTGTGGGCCTGAGCGGGAGGAAAACATAAAGCACATGATCTGATTCTGAAGAGCTCAAGTAACTAACGATGACATTAAAACTGTCACATAATACCACTTCTATAATGATGTTTCTCTGTTTGTGTTTCATTATTCAATACGATTAAATGTGATCCTATTCATAGTGCAGTGTGGAATCCTGTTAGCAAAGCCAGTTCAGAACAAATTTCTTGTTTATCTCTAAAAGATGGGGAAAAAAAAAAAAAAATTTCTATTTTTTTTAACTGCAGATCATCGAGGCCTTCATCAATGACACATGGTTACACCGCTATGAGGAGCCTATCACCAAGAACTCCCTAAAAGCCATCTGGTCCGTCGCTGTCTCCATTTTCTCTGTCGGTGGCATCGTAGGCTCCTTCTCAGTCGGACTCTTTGTCAACAGCTTAGGAAGGTAATTTGTGAATAAAATCTTTGCTGGTATTAAAGTAGCACAATAGCCTTGGACTTTTGTAACAGAAAAAGACTATACTAGATCAATTTTCTTGTTGTTGTTTTTTTAAAAGGGAGTAAAAACCAAAAATTAGAACTGTGATTGTTAGAGTAAATTTTTTTAGTTTCATGTGACAGTTGCACTTAATTGCATTACATATACTGATGTTTTTTAAAGAGCAATTTAACAACCAACACACCCTCTTTGCATGGATGTGGTGATGTCTTGTAGTTCCAGGAAAAGTCATAGATATTTCACAGATTTTTATTTTAGAATTGCAGAATTACTTGATATTCTATTCTGATATTCTCTTGTACTGAACACTTTAGAGAGCAGGGGCAGGATTAGTTGATGGTAAAGTGGTAATTTACTAACTCAGAAAAGTGGATTTAGCGTTAAGTTACTCTTTAGTAATGTTATGATATTTATTAGGCTCCTCATTCTTCCCAGGGTCCACATAAAACACACAAAGCGCAGAAATAACACAATAGTGTACATGACAATCACAAGAAAAAGAGTAAAATACACATCAAAGATACACAGATACACAAGCAGTGGTAGAAGAATATGAGAGCCATCATGATCAAAGAAAAATCATATCAAAAATCGATCTTTAGTTTGTTAAATTGAACTTGTTCTTTGATGTCTACAGGAAGAACTCTATGCTCATGGCTAATATCCTGGCCTTCATCGCGGCTGCTCTGATGGGCTTTTCGAAGATGGCGAAATCCTGGGAAATGCTGATCATTGGCCGGTTTGTGGTTGGCCTCTACTCCGGCCTCTCCACAGGCTTCGTGCCCATGTATGTGGGTGAGGTTTCCCCAACAGCTCTACGAGGAGCCCTGGGAACCCTGCACCAGCTGGGCATTGTCATCGGCATCCTCGTTGCACAGGTGGGTGGACAAAAGTTATTCCAGTAGATTTTTTTCAATACTGTGACGTGGATGGTGAAGTTTAACGATCATCCTATGAGGAATCAGATGTTTTGTTGTTCTTACAAATGCATCCTGAAAGCTTTGCAGGGGGTTAATGTCCGGGTTGTGTGTGTCTGGATTGGTTTTAGGTGTTTGGACTTGACTCCATCATGGGCAACGACAGCCTGTGGCCGCTCCTCTTGGGGTTCATCTTCATCCCAGCTGTGATGCAGTGCGTCCTGTTGCCTCTGTGCCCCGAGAGCCCCCGTTTCCTGCTCATCAACAGGAATGAAGAGAACAAGGCCAAGTCTGGTGCGTTCACGCACATGAAGTGGATATTTTTAGCTTTAACTGCTGTGTTGTTGCATGATTTTTAATTGTTTTTTTTTTTTAGTCTAGTAGTGCTTTGTACTTACAGATATTGGGCTGTGAAGTGACAGTTTGAAAACTCACATATTTCTCACTGAACGCTTTCAGGAGTTATCGCTGATTCTAAATGGCTCCTAAATTGTTCAGTCATGCAATCGCAAGGAAACAAAATGACAAAGAAAACTGTAGCTGAACTGGGAAAAAAGAAACAGTGCAGTTTGTACAGTGAACAATCTGCTTTTTCTCTGCACGTTTCAGTGCTCAAGAAGCTCCGAGGCACTACAGATGTGAGTGCTGACATGCAGGAGATGAAGGAGGAGAGCCGGCAGATGATGAGGGAGAAAAAGGTGACCATCAAGGAGCTCCTCCAGTCGCCCCTCTACCGCCAGCCCCTCATGGTCGCTATCATCCTGCAGCTCTCCCAGCAGCTGTCTGGCATCAATGCTGTGAGTTTAACAAACCCAGACTTTGTGCCATTGTTCACTGTCACTGAGGTTCTGAAGAAAAGACACAGAAACCCAGTAGCAACACTATCACTTTTCCCTTTACATGATTGGTACACAGTCACATGCTTTTTCCACAATGGAGCTACATCAGAAGTAGAAGAAGATATCCTGAAACTACCCACATGTCAACCGTCTCATGTTTATTCTTTGTGGTTGTCGTGCTTTTAGGTGTTCTATTACTCCACTCTGATCTTTGAGAAATCCGGGGTTGAGCAGCCCGTCTATGCCACCATTGGAGCTGGTGTCGTTAACACTGCTTTTACTGTTGTGTCGGTGAGTACAGTATAAAGTATACAGTATATTTTAAAATTTCTAAGAGACAAAGTCATTACGGTACAGATGAAAAGAAAGGTGTTATAAGGTGTTAGCAGTAGGTCATAGAGATATTTTCACCCACAAGTGATTCAGTACTTTTCATGGATGCTTTATTATTGTTTTTGAACACATCTGAGGTAGTGAATGGTAATTATGCTCGTGGTCTTGCAGCACACATTTGGGAAACCCCTGTACAGTCAAACAGTGTGAGGAACCCTGCTGTCAGTTCTTACACTGGATAAATAAGAATTTTTATATGTCAAAACTGTGAATACAAAATATCTTTCTTTGCAGTAGAGTATTTTTCCCAAAAAATGAGGGGCAGGGTTTTTGGAGCAGTGAATTGTAAAGCTTCATTAAACTCAGCTGAGGTTGAATCACTGTGGATTATTATTGTGTAGTACTGCACTGACCTTTTTCCTCATGTCGTTTTTTGTAGCTGTTTGTCGTAGAACGCGCTGGACGTAGGTCTTTGCACCTCCTGGGGCTGCTGGGAATGGCCGGATCTGCCATCCTGATGACTATCGCCTTGGCTCTGCTGGTAGGTCGACAAACATGCCTGTCAGAGTCTTATGACAAATTAGATGTGCAGTGATTGTGCTAAAAATTATGATAAGTAATCTTTTTTCTTCTTGTGCTCCGCTCTTGTAGGAACAGCTCAAGTGGATGTCGTACTTGAGCATCGTGGCCATTTTCGCCTTCGTGGCGTTCTTCGAGATCGGACCAGGTCCCATCCCCTGGTTCATTGTGGCAGAGTTGTTCTCGCAGGGACCCAGGCCTTCAGCCATCGCTGTAGCTGGTTTGTCCAACTGGACTGCCAACTTTGTAGTGGGAATGGGCTTCCAGTATGTACAGGTGAGTAGAAAAGCTCATGGGTCTGTAATTCCTAAGGAACTGTCCCGGAAAGAATGAATTTGGTGCCAGTTATAAGGAAAATGAGACAAAGTTCTTTTAGTCACTATTTAGTTAAATTTAAAAACAATTGTTTATTTGCAGAGGCTCTGTTTAAAACCAAGTAAATACTCATTCATCAGTCATTAATCATTGGAAAATGTATTCCTCATACTGTATATGCTGAATTCTCTGCTTGTCTGTAGACGCAGTTTTGCATGCTCAAAAACTCCTTAGGTTACACTAGCAATTCATTGGAAGTAAAACAACTGAAAACTTTATATACAGTATTTCACCTATAATTGGTAATAAAGTCCATAGCTCTTTCCAAGAACTTTACCAGGAAATTATTAAGAAATTAGATGGCAGGGTTTGTCACACAGTTACTTCATCTGATTTCACACTAAAAGTCCATTCCACCTACTTAAAAATACAGACTGACCCAGGGATCACACAGTGCAGACTGCCCGGTTGATGAGTTGTTCGCTTCTGACCAATTGAGGCCGGACTGGGAGCTTCTAGTTGTGACCAATCAAATCGAACCGAATGCTTTGATATCGCCTTTCATGTCGTTACATGGCCCTAATGAGTCATATGAACACCACTTTCACGAGTAGCAATGAGGCAGTAAGAACAGAAAATAAACTGAATTCAGTGTTAGGCATGTGAAAAGGTTTAAAAGTGTTGCAGAGAATTTTTTGAAAAAGGGACTAGTAATGATTCAGTGTGTTATAGGCAAAATATCTTAATCTAAGCAGCAAGTGGTGGCATTATAATGTGCAACATTACAGTTTGACCAAAAACCTTTCTTTTTCCCATCAAATTACGTCCTTACACGAGTTTACTGCACACATTAGTTTCAAGTTAAATTCGTCAAGTTTGACAAACTTCTGCCAACTGGTAAATTCGTGATGCTGGAACATCCACATTTAAGATGCTACATGTGATCAGTCCGCAGCTGAGCCAGAAATCAGTCAGAAAAATTTGTGTAGAAAATACGAAACGGACATAAAGAAGCTGACCACAAAGACATGCGAGTGCGAAGGGACGCTTAGTTTCCAAATACTTAAAAGTTCAAGCTACCAAACTCAAAGATCACATTTGTTTTTTTTTTTTCTCTCTATCTCTGATATGTATATTTCCAAATAAGATGAATCCATCTTACATCGTCGCTGTCTGGTCATCTAGGACTGAACGCTATTAGGACTCCACTCAACATGTGTTTCTCCTCTCACGCCTCTTTACAGGAAGTGTGTGGCCCCTACGTGTTTGTCATCTTCACTGTGCTGCTGCTCTTGTTCTTCGTCTTCACGTACTTCAAAGTGCCGGAGACCAAGGGCCGGACGTTTGACGAGATCACGGCCGGCTTCCGCCAGACAGCCGCCGTTGGGGGAGAAAAGCACTCGCCGGAGGAGCTCAACAGCCTGGGAGCTGATTCTCAGCTCTGAGTGACTGTTTTTAACTTTCTAACAAACTCTCTCTCAGAGCAAGGAGGACCGGGGAAGGGTCTACTAACTAGAGGTAGACAGGTCCATTGGTAGAATATAATTTTTCACACTGTCTCCACATTTCGGGCGTCATTACCGAACCCAGAACAGCCCTGCGCGATTCTCCAACACGACGCCTTCTGCTGCCCTTCTCCTATCGCACAAAGAAACAACAACTCAGTGGGCGCTCTGTCGCCTTGCAGATGTAGATGGCGGGATTTGAGGATAGATGGGGAAGATTTTTAATATAATAAAGAAGGAAAAAGGAGTGTCTGCATCAATCCACCAACCTTTTTTTAAATAACTTTTTTCACTGACTATATTAGCGATAATATGCGCTTATGCTCTGTTCTTTGTAGCCTGTTACAATACAGTCAGTTTGATATTTTCTGGTTAAAGAGCACTGCAGCTGTAGAGATCAGTTCACTGTGCAGAGATACTTGTTGCTGTTGATCATACTGTAAGGCTGTATCACTGTAGACCTTAGCACTGTAGATGATGCCGCACGGCTCAACTTTGTCTCCCTCCACCAGATGGGGCACTGCCCTTAAAAAAAGGTCCCAATGCTCCACTGATGAAGAATAAGTTGTTTGTACCTTTGATGTTACTGAGTACACAATCTGTCACATGTCGGTATTGGTATTACTGTAAGGATTTTAATTTTCTTAATGAAATTTGAATGGTAAGACTCCACATATTATACGTATTTGTTAGTTATTTACTCCTGCTGGACAATATTTAACTCTTTTATAGTAGGAAATTATTTGTTGAAATAAATGAAAATGTGATTTTTTTTAAAAAAAAATAAGATTTATTTTTGGTCATGAAGACAAAACTGTGTCCGAATAACATAGCAAGTAATTCATTCATCGTTCATGCGTTTTTACACCATTCCTTTTTATTAGTACAGCTTATGAAATTAATATTAAAAATGGTCTACGAAAAGAGGAGCAGTATCTACACAGATCAGTGCCAGAGCGCAGAACTTGGCAGGGAAGTTGAAAAAATGTGTCATCCATCCACTTTACCGTAACACTAGGTAAGTACACGCTCACCATCAGCAGCCACAAAACCAAAAATCTGTCTCACAAAACCAGAACATTTTGTGAGTTCAAGTCCCCGTGTAAAAACAATCAAGCCTCCTCTGCCTTGAGCCTCTCAGCCTTATCTCTTCGGAGCATTTTCAGGTCAGACCGACCTGATCCAGACTGAAAGCTTCTGTCAGTGGACAATCTTCACTTTTAAGTATTTCTGAGGTGAAATTATCTGTGGAGCCTCCGAAGTCTGGTGAATCGGCCCGAGAGCTGTCCGGCCCTTTTTTTTGCGCAAACAGGAGCCGCATGCTGTTCCTCTGCGACAGCTACGAGGCAAAATGAGAGGGGGGGGGAAAGAAAAGAAATAATGGGGACCAAAATGAATGTCAAGCTTTTGGAACGATTTTTGTTATCCTGAAAGTGCTCGTCACCCAAGTTGGGTCAAACTACCGATGGTCTTTGCGCTCCATTATGCCCATTTTGTGTCTTAGGAGGTGGACACCTATGGTGCAAGGCTGATTTTTGTGCCTTGTGCACTGAATTCTGCAGTATTGTGTAGCTCTCTCTCTCTTGGCTGTGTACTGTATACAGGAGCAGGTAGAAAAAAAAGAAAACCCCTCCGTAGTCTGGCTCACTTTGCCTCGCTGTATACGTCACTGTTTATGACTGCTGTATCATTTGTTTCTTCTCTTTAAATGCGTTGTTGGAGGAAAGTTATCTGTTTGGCAGCACTTTATTGTTCACAATACTATGTCACTGAAACAATCACCTTGAGGTTGTTTTTTGTTTTGTTTTTTTTTTTAACTCAGAGTGGATGCTATGTTACTGAAGAGCGACTGAAGTACTGCTGATGGATTACTTGATGTTTATAAAATGGAAATGTGCGAAATTGTATCATTTGTTCATGCCTTGTATAGAGCACATGTAGTTGTGTACACACAAAGGTCAGTTGTGACTAAATATGGCAATATTCACAATCTAATGAGGGCTTTGATCCAGATCCAACCCAGGAGTCAAAAACCATTTTAATCATTACACAATTGGTTATTAATTATTGTACATAGTTGATCTTTATAGTATATTTTTTTGTTTTTCAGCATGTCACCTCTCCCGGACTGGTAATCACTGTAACATCCACTCTCTGTACCTTTTGTGGCGTTCACATATCTTCACCAGCAAACTCATGCAATGGCACCTAAGAGATACACTTCCCCACACAGACTGAGGTTCTGTACTGCAAATATCAAAGTTGTATTTTGTGTAAATAGATCCACACTTCTGCTTGGGCATTTCATTTTCAATGTGGCCGATGAAATCTTTTGCTTATGGCACAGGTTGGTGGTCTAAAAACACGGGATGATGTAAATATGAAACGTACTACAGCCTCACCCACTCCAACTTTATAAAATATTTTAAGTTTTAGAAACTTATATTTAATAGATAAATTAATGATTAGTATGGTAGTGTCGTACATCTCTATGCATTTACCTTCCACACTTGCCTATTATTTCCCTTTTGATTTGATATCTGCGGATATGCTGTGGCCTAAAAACTATAATAATTTTAGTTCAGATTTTACATGTAAGGATTGATTCAATGAGATGCATTCAGTAGTGTTTTCATTAGTGCACAGAGCATATTGTAATGTTTGTAATAATAAAAGATCTGTGTGTATGGTGCTGGAATGTGATCCTCTTGGGGGGGAATATAACTTGTGATGGATGATGATCTGAATGCCTCTGCAGTCTTGTATAAGTGATTTAATGGCTGAATAAATTAAATCATACATACAGATCTGATGTTTTTTGGGTAATTTTGTTGCTTTTGTTTGAATTTAAACTGCACTAACTGAATTTTTTTTTTTTTTGCCCACTCGGGGGCAGCAGAAACAAGCTGTAAACACGACACTGACATATGCTTAGGTAATATCATAGGGTTTGATATGTAAAGATTCTAATCTTAAATCTTCAGATCCAGTCGCTGACGGTTGTTAACACAAAGATGTTTTTAAACATGGCTGGTATTTGTGACTGACATCAGTGGTTGAAGGAGAAGTGGCGGTAAATAAACAGCTTCACCTCAAGTTAACCTTGTTTTACAAAATTCACTCCCCTCTCATTTCCTCCTCAGGCTATACAGCCCGTGTTGTGCACGCCTCTGCACCCAGGATCTCACCCAAAGTCTTTCAAAAAGCGTGCTCACTCCTTTTTTTTTTTCCTTTTCAGCAAACTGCTGACTGTCTGCTCATGTTTGTTTTGGTACAAGAACAGTGTCTGAAAATAAACACCCATGAAGCGGTGAGAGTGAACCCAAACAGTAAATTTGTGGGCTGTAAAACCAAAACAATGAGCTGAAAGATGCCAAAAAGCCCCGTGGAGCTAAGGGGAATCGCGGAGTCGGGTGATAATTATCTGGATTTGTCACCACAAGTGATATGTTGACGGTATGAAAATAACGATTTTAGCTGCTGTAACTGAATGACACGTAAGCCTGGAGCTTCATTCTGGATCTTTGGGACCAGCATGTGTAACAAAGGTATCTAAGCTTAAAGGGCCGTTCCCGAGATTCTGAGAGCTTTCAACTGCATCTCATTGTTTTCATCCAGTTGACAAAGAGATGGTTTAGGGGTCATCATGTGTGGGTCTCTGTTAGCTGAAGAAGACCCCGAGCTTAGATTATTTTGTTACAACATTTTGAGACTTTTACCATAGGTCTTTATTGCTAATAACTGCATTATTATAATAATAATAATAATTATTATGACGCATTATTTATATTTATGATATTAAACTTTTACCATATGTTGTTGAAAAGAAGCGTGTCATCAGGATAAAAACATCTGAAAAGTCTTTATTGATTTATTAGAGAACAAGCATTTACCAGTGAGACAAAAATGAGAAATCACTCAGCTGTGATTCTCTGGCTTCAAAGACGTCTTTGAAGATGGCACCTTTAGAAGCATAATCTGGTCCCTGTGTGACTGAATCTACAATTTCTCTCCTTCCTAAAAAGCATTCGCCTGAACTCTGTATCTCTTATCGAAGTTACAAATAAAAGGCCTCACATTTTCCTTTAACCTGTTACAGAACAATTATGACATTGAATAGGCCTTGAAAAAAGGTGAAATGTTACGCCTCAAGGTTTATTTCACCACATTTGTGCAGAATAGGGAAGGCGCATGACTTTTCTTGGCTTTTTCCCCACGGTGAGGTCAGTGAAGAGAAACTGAGTTCATGGCGACCTCCACGGATGACCTCCAGATGAATGAGATTAGGGTTATCACTGCCAGAGACATGCTTCACTTCACTCGTGTCCTCCAGCTGTCTTTAAAGGGCACGGGTCTCACCTCTCACTTGTTTTTCCTTTTCATAGACATCTGTGAAATCTCAGCACTAAAATATCTTATTTCCCATTTATCTGCTGCCCCTCTTCTCCGGCAGCAGCAGCCACACACCTGCAAACGTCAGAGTTTAACAATTATCTATTATCTGTGACCTCTCGGTGATTGCAAACGACACTTAGGCAGCAGAGAACAAACAACCAAAACACGCGGAGCCCCGGCCTGTTCCCGTGAATTTAAAACAATTCTCAAGGTGGCCGAGAGCAGTACACTGGAGAATGAGATACAGGAGACGCCAAGGCAAACGAAAACATTTGAATACGTTTGATCACACCCTGGCACATATGAGCGTTTGTAGCCCAGACAGACAGCGAGGCAGCCAGAAACTCCAGGGAGGAACAAAGCGGAGACGCCTTCGACTCCGGGGCCCTGGGCGCAGCTTCCATATCTCCCTCCTCTGTTGTTATACATATAAATCCCTCCCTCCTCCTCGATGGATGGGATCGACCAGTTCAAAGGCATGTTTGCCGTTAAATATAACTGTGACGTCGCTTCACGTCCTCCCGTTATTGATTTCAGCAAGCAGAAAGAAGGGAGGGGAAAAAATTCCTCAGAGGGGGAGAGATGTGTTTTGTAAACAAGGTTAGCCAACCCCTATTAAAAAGCCCATTTCCCCAATTTCCACAGATTACCTCGGATTTGTGCATGTGGAATTGTTGTGACCATCGGAGTCCTCTTTGTTCCCTAATCCCGTGCTTATGTGCTACATATCCTCACTGTAAGTTTATTGATAAAAACGGAACTCGGGGACCCCACCAGAAGTATTACTGCCACTTAAACTAGTAAGGTAAAAAGAAAAAAACTGTTATAAAGTTTGAAAATAAACTTTGACAGCACTGAGATGTGGATTATGTAAGGGTCCTGCCAATAAACATCCGTCAGCTGAAGCCGATATTTTATACATCCGGTTTCTGTTCTGTGTAAAAACCCACACGCAGAATCCACAGGCCACAAACCCGCAGCTGCGGATGAGAGAAATAAGGTTCAACTGAGGATGAAAAGGAGGCAGAGGAGACTTTGTCAGTGAATATCGATGAGGGGAGATTTAGGCGAGGCAGCATGGGTGCTGACCAAAAGTCGGTCCTGCAAGAGTATTACAGGGCAGTCAGATAAAAGAAACGGCAAACACTCGCGGTGATGCCTCTGTAGAGCGCCGAGTCTATCCCTTCTGTGATCTCGCCGCATATGAGAAGAGGCTGCATCCGTTCTGAGTGGGCGCTGCTTTGTTCGAAAGTGTGCAGAAATTTGGCTGCGACCAAAATGGGATCCTCAGAGAACCTAGAGAGTGAAGCAGAGCCACTCTATCAATTTGGCTTTGAGCGAGATGTTTGATCCCCATTTACAGGAAAAATGAACATCAAACATGTTGACTCTGACAAGTGAATGTGGACGCAGCAAACCTTCCCCAAAAAAAGGAAGGAGGTGTGGCGAGGGAAATTAAGTTGTGCTAGTGAGACTGAAGCCCACGGCAACAGACGTATGACTGAGCAGGAGGCACTGTGGAGGTATAACGTGATATTCGTGCATCAGTATGACGTTTCAACGCCTCGTTTTGTGAAGCAGCAGCTCTGGAGTTGGCTCCCAGACAGGAATTTGGTCCCACACTTAAGACAAAATTCAATAAAAACATCCAGGACAAAGCTGGATAATTTAGTGTTTTGTTCACCACTGCTTTGATACATTAGTGTCGGTCTCCCACAATACGAGGTGAACAGTTCTCCAGATATAATGAAGCCAGTAAAAATCTTTGATGATTGAAGATTTTCTGTTAACTCCACAATTTCCTAAAATGCAATTTTCCATTTCCAGGCAGGCGTCTCAAATCCTTTTTTTTTTTTTTTTTTTCCCAGGGCTTCATGCTGTGTTACGTAATTGGCTGCAAAATGCTCTATCCTATCTCTTGCTACCAGAGGTAATTTCAGATTTAAAAAAGACTCCCGATTGTTTAAGACTGTAATGAGAATGTCTGGAGTCAGATATTTGCCGTCAGGCAGCACAAAAGGAGGTGATAATAAACCATTATTTTGTCTTATGAAAGTTGACTTTCCTTTTAAACTTAATTTTTTATACTTTATAAGCACAGCCGGACGGTTCTGTGTGGTACTGAGTAATGTTCATTGTTGCGTCTGCCATGACTTCAGCTATGTCCAAAATCCATATTACACATTTATTCCTTACAGAATGTAGGCTACTATATACAGATCACCATAGTTTATTAGTTATTAGTTTATCTAGCAGTCAGTATACAAAAAAATCGACTGCTTAACTGCTTTATTCTAACAGGAATAGGTGATATGTCAGACACCCATCAGACTGTGTATGTTTTTGTTGTACACGGTAAATTTCGCGACCGCACTGCAAACCAATTTCCCTCTGGGATAATGAACGTAATCAGTACTTTTTAAGTAATTTGCTTCGGCTTCTCGAACACTGTAGCTTTATAAAACTATCCCTTCTGTTGAACGTTTCATCTCTCTAGCCTTCCAACCAGGACGTTTTTGGCACCATGCCACACGGCCAAAGATGTGACACTCGGCAGATTAATGATAATTCTCTTTCGTATACGCAGGTTTTGACCTGCTACACATTATGAAGAGGACTGACAAATTGCACTAATGATGCACCGCCGCTCAGCTGAGGTTCTTCGCCGGCTTCTGCCCCGTCTGTGATATTTTTCCTTCTCTTGAGGCTTTCGCAGAGCCACCGCATCCTGGTCCCGGATTGTTTTACACTGGATCCTAAAGCGCCCCCCCCAGTTCTCCCAGCAGTCAACAGAGGTGTACAGGAGAGACTGACATGGTGAATTAACACACTGGAGGGAAGTTGTATTTGAAGAGTATACACAGAACTCCCTAACCTGACTGAATATCCGGTATTTACAAAGACTTAAGGAAAGCTATTGCATTAGTCTAAGAATTCAGTAGGTTTTACATTATATAATGATTATACAGATACACTGACGTGAGCCCCACTATTTTCTAATATGGTTATGACACACAGAAATAATCTGCAAAAAACAAGCCAACCCCCAAGCATGTTGAACGGTTCACTAATAGGATGTGAGCTACTTTGCTGACATCTACTGGCCATCTTTTTTTTTTTTTTTTTTTTGATGTAGTACAAGGCTGACAAGATTCAGGATCAAAGTAAACAAAGTGATGAACCGTCATCTGAGATCATATCGTGAGATATATAAATGATCAGATATCAGATATTGAATAGCATAACTTAAATGCATTAACTCAAAAGTTACCATATATATACAACCTACACCCTAAAGTGGATATACTGTATAAACAACCTATTCTAAAAATACATTTTAAAAAAATTTAGGTGTAAAGTAAAATCTGTGAAAATTATTTTAAATTGATAAATTGCTGATGATTGTTACATTCTTCCAGTCTATATCCCAGTAATGCAGCAGTCTGGAAGAATTTCATGGAGGATTGTTGTTACTAATGGACTGTGCAACTTCATGTATATATTATAACGTTATTTGTGCGTTTTTCATAAGAAATGACAGACACTAGACCTGTAAACAGTTCTTAAGTGTTTCCTGAGCCAAAACATGGTGGGACTGAAGTGGCGCTGACGTCACTGATGCTTGAAAAAAAAAAAAAAAATCAGAAATAAAAACAGAGGTTGAGGATAACAAAGGAAGAATAAGGAAAACATCACAGGTACACAGAGAGATAAGATGTTGAGAGATAAGACGGTGTTATAATTGGTGATACCGGTGGATAATCTTACAGGAAGAGCAAGCGACACTGAGCATGGAAGGGCGGCCCTTCCATGTGCCTCGTGTTAGTCCAGTGGGATTTGATACTGTGTTTGCCTGCCCAGACTGATCTAAAACTGATCACAAATATAGACCAACAACAACAACAACAACAACAACAACAAAAAAGGTTTGCGACACGATATAGTTTTGCAGGATTTTGCAGAGACACTGTATCAGAAAGCGTATGGTGCTAAACCAAGCACATAATGACAGATGTGCAGCCGGTATCCGGAGTCAGGAGCGGGAGCCCTCCCGTTGTTACTGTTATCGTTGCTCCTGTGGTGTGTTCATTAGCCTGGTGCCCCGGGTTATTATGTCGTCTCTGAGTCTTCCCGCTCGCCCCCCTGCGCTCCCCTGCCACGGGCGCTGTCTCCTCTCTGGCCCTCTGCCAGCAACGCTCTGACCTGGGGAATTTTTGGACGGACACGTACGTGGGCGGATGACGCCAGGCGAAGGTGGCGAGGCCACAGAATTGACGGAAGATGCTTAGATAATTGAGGCGATGGCAGAGTTAAGTATAAACAAGAAAATATGTTGGGGTTTTTTTTGTTTTTTTGTTTTTTTTGGAGGATGACAGAGAGTTGACTGCAATGGAAAGTGGATCAAATAATACCAGTGACAGCAATTTGTGTTCAATCCAGCTCGATTGTGCTCCCAAAGGAATAACGTGTCAAAGTGACAATTTGTTTTAGATTAAAGATCAAATATGTGCCTTCTCAGTGCAGTGCATAGCTCCTGAATATCATTCAGTTCGCACCTGTCTGCAATCAAATATCATTGTCAAAGCACTGTTTGTTATGCACAATTGCAAGAGCATGTGATTGTTCTTGTTTAATCTTCAAGTTTCCTTATCTGAAGGCAGCATTTACACCCCCTAGATTGGAAACTAGATTATACCAATGAAGACTACTTCCCATTTAGGAAATGCAGCAAGTGATACATATTTTTTTAAATAAATATCGATTAGCTCAAATTATTTGGAAAGAAAACATCATTCACTATAATGGTATGATTTCATTTCCAGCAATGTTTTGCTGGGAAATGTTGGGGTTGACATTTGGATACTGAATATAGCAAATTTCACACTTCACACATCATTTTTCTTTCTGTTTTTTTTTTTTTGTGTGTGTTTTTGCCAGAATGTAGGCTAATTTATTTTTCTTTCACACAATGCAGCTATCTAAGCAAACAGACTTACACGTTGTGCTCCATGAGCCTCTGAGTGACGGGAGTACCGCCCAACCCCCATGCCGGTTGTTAACACAAAGATGTTTTTCAACATGGCTGATATTTGTGACTGCCCCATAGACTTCAATACAGTTTCAGAAACAGATTTTCACAGACTCAACCCCTTTTTTTTTTTTTTTTTTTTTTTAAATTTTTCTGACACCGCGAGCACATAATTTGTGTCACTGCATTCAGCCAAGTGTCCATGCTCTCACCATATAATGATTGAGGCGACAAGGAGCTACGGTCTTCGACTGGTAAAGCCTGAGTACTCACGTCTCACTCAGTAGAAACGCAGCACTTAAGATCACCATGGCAACCCCCTGAGTGCAGTCGGGCACAGAGGGCCGATTTCAGATCAGATGCCAAACACTTGGCTGAAATTTCCGTCAAACTGTCCATCCACTGCACCCAAGACACACGGATTTGCACACATTTCAACAGGTGTCACCAAAAATGCTGCTTTGGTGCCGCCTCCAGTTGAGGGGGGGGGGTCTAGCTGACCCCTCAACCGCACACGCACAACCAGAAGTCAGCAACCCCCCCCCCCACAATCTTCCCCACAAATGGCATTTTCTAGTTATGTATCAAACTGCCCTTCTGACTGATTTGGCCTAATTTTCAATCGATGGTGCCTTTCTGGACCCCTTCTGGCCCACTTTGAACCCCGCGGTTACAGTCATGGATAATTGTGCGAGTGACGTTTAGCGAGTGCTTTTGATAACATCGTCCTCACCAAATCGCAAGCAGCCACAGCACTACAACCGGGCCAGGTGCAGCAAGAAATGACAGCAGTCAGATGGTCAGGTGGCGAGCAAGCCGCTGGTTTAGCCAGATCATGTCGGCCACTTCATTTAGAGTTAAAAGTGAAAACGAGTGCATCCAAAATGTCTTTAATACTCTTTCATTGCACAGGAAAACCGTGTATGCACACAACTATGGCTTTAAGTTTAACCAGAGGGTTTTTTTTTAAGTATGATCAGAATTATGATTTAATAAAAGAATTGTATTAGACTAAAACAAATTAATAAATAAAGCACAGAGCACGACTTTACGTCAAACAGAGAGCTTTGGGTGCAAATGCCAACTATAGTTAATGTCCTGCGGTTTTATAATTGAAAAATTTGGAAGTTCATTTCTGAGTCATCATTCTAACAAGCTGCGCACAGTCAGTCCACACACACACAGCGTTGAACTTTGTCAGCCTTGATAACGGCGTGTACACGAGGCACTGCTTGTTTTAGCATCAGTCAAGGAAAGGTGAAGGGCAGGATCGAGGGCACTGTAAGCGCTCAGCTGGGTTTGCCTCTTCATAAGCAGCGTGCATTTATCAACTGTTTGATACCAATCGCAGTCACTGTGTGTCATCAAGACTCGGTTATGCAAAATCCCCGATTCCTCAGGGTGATACAGCCCATGCTCCAGTGGCTTCAGTCAAGATGGAGCTGTTTCCTTTTTGGATTTCATCCTCTTTCTCCCGACAGTAATCTACCGATGCCAAACTGCTGTAACCACGAGCCAGCAAACAAAACTGACTGAAAATGAAAGGTACAGAATTAAAAAGCACACGAGCGTTTGAGGAAGTCCCAGAGGCCTTGTATGTGAAATTTCCCCAGAGACGGGGGACAAATTAATCAACAATCTGTAAAACATAGTGAAATAGAGGGAAGCTAAACACTAATGCTGCCTGACTAGCGTGTTTCTGGAAGACAGTCTGCTCATTATGTGTGTTAACCACAGAGAAAAGTCATACTCTAAAACACTGACACGTGAGAGTCTCAGAGGAGAAGACTCTCAGGTTCTTTGTTGGCTGTGGAGTTAGAGTCAGCTCAGCACAAAGATTGGTAAGAGGGGGAACAGCTCGCCTGGCTCGGTCCACAGTTTCAAAAAAAATCCACCTCGAAAAAACTCTATTGGAAAGAGGATTTTTTAATCTTGGGGTAGAACAGGGCTAGATGTTTCCCCCTGTTTTTTCAGTCTTTACACTAAACTAAGCTACCCACCTGCTGGCTGTGGCTTCATATATACTGTGCAGACATGAAAGTGGTATCAGTCTTCTCCTCTAGCTCTTTGCAAGAACGCGATTAAGAATAAAATGTTGGAACGTCGCTTTAAGCATCAACAAAGCCATGAAACTGTAAATCCCCCGATCCTTATTTTATATTTATAAAAGAGAAAGTTAAAAGAAAAACAATACACTTTTCGTTCCTGTATTTGCAGCTCTGTGTACCTTATTGACCTCACACGCTGAAGAAATACAGACAGAGACAGAGAGAGAGAGAGAAAGAGGGAGAGAGCAAGAGAGACATGGCCCGGGAACATTCTGCTATTCATTTTCTATCTCGAGCAATTATTTCTGACGCCGCACGTCAGCTGTGACAAGCTGTGACAGCTTGAGACATTCAGGACTGACACAGTGTAGGCAACATGACAACGAAATGAACCCTGAGATAGAGAGAGAGAGAGAGAGAGAGAGAGAGAGAGAGAGAGAGGGTAACACAGCGACAAAAGTGTCGGGAGCAAACAGCCAAACAGCAGCTGGGCATTAGTGGGTGAACGTTGAAGAGATGACGTGGACCTAAACGGGTGAGGAGGATGTACAGTTTTATGGACACAATGTGTGGAGGGAAATGATGATGCAATTGAAAACACAGCAGGAGGCGTAGCTCACCCCCAGTGCTTTATGCCTTCATTTTCAGTCGAGGCCCGGAAGGACAAACATGAAGGAAACCTGTGATGATATGCCGTGGGTCTGGGTTTCAGTATTGCTCTTGCATTCAGTCCATCTGTTTGTGCATACATGTTGCCATTCTGCTGTTACTTCAGACCCTGCCACTCCCACCTGCCTGCCTTTCCCGCCAGTAGAATCACCTGACCTGCTCCTGCTCCCCACTCACGCGCTCACCTGTTCCCCGTTCCCTCATTAGCTCCCCAGCATATATACTGGTGTGTTTCCACTTGTTCTCTGCTTTGTGCTATGTCATTTAGCTTTCTGTCTCTCTGTCTTACCTGCCTGTTTTGATCCTGGTTGTGTTTTTGACTTTGCACTGTGTTTTTTTTTTGGGGGGGGCTTTACTGGTAGATCTGCCTGCTCAGTCGTTCACTTTTCTGAGAACTGCGGCATGATGAGGCTGAATCTAGTGTCAGACTAGGTTCTGTAATCTCAGTAGAAACGGGCGGTGTTCCTCATTCTCCCATCATGCCGTTCCTGTCTGGCAGATTATCTCTCGAGCTGTGTTTTTCAACCAGTCACTTGCAACTGCCCTTAAGAGCAACGCATGGAAGTGTTTTCTGATGCGATGCCCCCATCAGCAGAACAGCAAAAATTGTCTGCGCCTTCCGAAACTGTTAGAAATCACAGCTGAAAAGTAAATCAGTTTGAGGATGTGACAGTTATGTTTAGGCAAAGAAACAACTTGGTTGGGTTTAGGGAAAGATAGAGGTTTGGGTTAAAATACCTACTCTTGTTAAATTTAAGGGAATCTCATCATCATCGTTACAATAACAAACATGTAATTAAGGTTATAAAAGAAAAATTATGATGCTTAAAAGAATCTCATTTATTATCGTAATATTTTACTCATAAACTTTGTTTTTAAAATGGGGGTTTGATTATAACTTTTGGGAGGACTTTCTCGTATTTTTTAATCTTTTCTGAAGCACATTGTTATGTGCTTTCATTACTATAATTAATGTCATGGGAACAAAATGAATAATATTAATTGGACTATCTTAAATCTGCATTCTGCATTTGTCAAACTTTAATCTTAAAGTTTGACAAATGCATTGTGTTATTTGTTCAAATAACCCATTCAGATTGCCCCTTTAGCACTAGCAATGAAAACAGCTTTAATTGAAACAACAGAATTGATGTTAGAGCACTTATCCAAAATCATATTAGTTCTTTTATTTTGTCTGTCTGTTTATCTCTCTATCTATCTATCTATCGCCAGTGGAAAAACTCAGCATGAGTAGCCTGCGGTGAGTCTTATTAATAAGGTAAGCTTGCCTCTTATGTGTCTCTGGTGAATATTAATGAAGAGCAAAACTAATTCTCATTAGCCGGTCTAATACTGTGCTGGTGGACATGTACAGCCAAGGCTTTGTGTCTGCGAGGTGCAAAGCGAATTTGACATTTTGAAGGAGGCTGATGGGAAGGAACAAGTACAAGTGTTCCCTCTGGCAGATCCATTTTCTCCACAGTGTCTAAGGTCAGACAAATTTAGAGCCTCCTATTTATACAAAGGATAGCTTGGCGGCTGCTTAACACCACCGCTCGGCAAAGTTGTGTGGGTCTTGAGTGTGTGTGTGTGTGTGTGTGTGTGTGTGTGTGTATATTGCTTGTTTATCTTGAACTTGACAATGTGCAAGTGATAGATGTGTGCAGTGTGTGCGCTTGTGGTGTGTGTTTCTACAAGAAATATTGATTTCAGTGGTGTCTTTTTAAAATAAAAATGTTTTACTTTAATATAAGGCAAAATAACCTCTGGGCGATTCTTTGTGCTAAAGTTTTGGTGTAAATTCAATTCAATTTTAAGCACCGCACATATTTTGTGGAATCTTGATGACTTTAATTAGTAGCTGCTTCCATATAAATTAGGGTAGCGAGAGATCTCTCCTTCATACTGTTATGGAGCTCTCAGTCGATGCACAGCAGAGAGGAATGGAGGCAGGTAGGCTGGGGGGGGCATGAATAATTCAGCAGCTCTGCCACAGTGAGCCCTTGATTCCCATCCTCCACCCCACCAGCCTCAATCCCAGAAGACCCACAGTGGACTTACAGTACAGCTCAACCAGCACTGCGTATGCACTGATGCAGCACTCCACAGCGGGGAGGACCGTGTGGGAACTTCAGGTCCTGAGGGATATCTACAGAAACCCACAACTGAAAACACTAAAGCTGGGACCGCCGTTTTCCATCACCATTACAAAAACCGGGTAAGGCTGCCCGCATCCAAGTTCAACCCTTGAACTTGTGTACTGTATAATTAACCAGCACCACACTAATGGCCAGAGTGGTAGTCGGCACACCAGGAAGTTTAGGAAATGCACTCCTGCTTGCTCCCTCGGTGTAAGCTGCTTCGGATGAGGCATCGCCTAAGAATGCAAATATGCAAAATAAAGTGAGAGCGAAGCAAATTTACTGAAAACTCAAACATGTTCAGTTACATTTCACATAGACACATAGACAGAAATCCTCATTAATTTGACCCAGTGAATACATATGAGACACAAAATGATTATGAACCCTTGTTTTTATGCTGTGTCCTGGGTATTTTGGATTTTAAGAGAAGATGCACAGAATATGCTTGAATTAAATGTGATGATCAATTGCTACATCCACTGAACTAAGTCCAAAAATCACACTCTCTCTCTCTCTCTTTCTCTCACGCACAAAGAGAGGGGACTTGCAACTCTGGCTTGTGTCTACCTATCAAAGAGGGGAGCCACGTAGACTGCTATGGAACTGTCTGTGGTGAAAAGGGACGGGGACATGGACACATCCAAAGGTTTTCTTGATGTCTTTTAAATATGGATAATTTAACTGTATTGTTTTTAACATTTAAACATCTTGCTTTGACACACATTCTGAAAATAATGATGTAGTGTTGCACTTTATTCACACTATACTGTACACCGATCAACCACAACATTAAAACCGGTAACCGGTTTTAATGTTGTGGTTGATCGGTGTATATAGGCATTACAGCATTACCAGCAGTGGACCTCCAAAATGTCCCCTGTTGGCTCACCGGTCCTCTATTGGTGGGTGTGTAATGACTGCGAGGGCCGCTGTTGGATGGGTACGCAAGCTCACACAGACACACAGACACACACACACACACACACACACACACACACACACACACACACACACAACAATACTCTTCGCATCTCATTTAAAAAAAAACAGGAACTAAGAAAAAAAGCTGCATATTAACCAAAGTCTCTTTGCAACGTAATTTCCGATATCAACTAAATCAGATGCGCTGCAAAGCAAAGTCCCTTCTCTTTTAAAATGTTGTATGCAAAATGTCTCTCTTGCACACACAGACACACAAAAAACAAGCCGGTGCTGTGTGCCGATATATGCAAAGTGAATTGGAGGGAGGATGAGGGGACATTAAAACAACAAGTGACTCCGCTTCAGTATTTCTGTGTGGCTCATTTGGGACAGTATATAGTCTGTTATTATACTGTTTAGGGCTATTTTTTTAATATACATCAGCCTAAGTCCACGAGGAGCACAAATTTACATCTTTCACAGCCAATTATCATTACTCAGTGTAACAAATAGGGCTGCAGACTGTCCAAGCATGCCTTGGGTGAAAGTCAGGGACCATTGCTTTGTCAAGGGATCCATTGCCAGAGCTTTGCGCTATGAAGAAAAATGAAAGAAATCAAAGGACAGTCGTGCAAAGGTTGTTCGAAAAATAAGAACGAGGCGATCCGTCAAGCTGGCGGTGAGGCATCAATGAAGCAGCTGATGCCAGCAAATGCAAGCGAGCCTTCAGTGCTCCACCTGAACAAACACAATGCTCACAAAGAGAGGTGGAGCACTAAAAATGGTGTAACAACTGTGGTTGAAGACAAATGCCCTGATTATGTATATCAGTTTGCCGAGTTGCACCTGTCTGGTTGATCATGCCAGCGGCTTCTAACTTCAACATTTCATTAAATGATAACATTTTTCGTGGTCCTTCAATGGCAGTTTCATGTATGCAAGGATAAATGGGTTTCCGTCCACCAACTATTTTTATGTTCATAAAAAAAAAACCTAAACAGTTAAAAAAAAAAAAAAGCTTGAAAAGTAAGCATGTGACTTATTTGTCACTCAAGCTTCCACTGAGGAGACTAAAAAGAGCAACAGACAAAAACATCAGATCTGTGTGAGGCAATACTGACACTGTCACGTCACTTAGACACATGGAACAAACGTAAATACCATATTTTGCACGTTTTCTACATTGTTTACACCATGTGAGGTTTTGCTGGTGCTCTTTTAATTACCCCATCTTCTTCTGTAATTGCTAAATGGCTGGAGAATAAGTGCCAAAAACTGTTAATCTGCTTCATCAGGACTCTGTGGGTGTGGTTGGATCAGATTTGATTGACAACATACGGTTAAAACCCCACAGCCGTCGTCAGATTTTGATTCAAATGTCGTCACATTTCCTCAGCAGTGCCTCGCCAACTCCGATCCGGTGACAAGAGCACAGATTAAAAACAGCACAGATCACAGGGAATCAAAAACGGGTAGCGCAGTGATGTGAAAAAATTGTGGGCACGACAAAGCAGGAGGTTTACAGTCCGCAATTTACAGCCTGTTGTGTCTGACACCACGGATTCAGAGGCACAAACCCATAAGTAACATAACGATGCCTTGACACAACCCCGTGAACTGCAGCTTCTCACCGTCTCCAATCACCCGTGAAAATAAGCAACGTCTTGCCTGACCCGTGTTGTCTTAGCAGATCAATAAGTCCTGTGCCACATGTGTGATGTACGACCCCCACAAATAATCCGTCTTGATGGATGAACCTCTTGACTCGTCACACACGTGTGTTCTGCGAGGCCAGCAGAGGGGACAGGCGTGCTGCTGCAGCTTGAAGGTAGTTAGTGAAATAAACTGCCGATGAACAAAAATGACATAAAGAGTAAAAGAACTATTTTGTTTTTCTCTTGGTGAAAAGCCTTGGAGACGAACTGCGGTTGACCTGTTCGCTCATCAGCGGGTGGTTAGTAAATTAAATTCAGAGCCGCAATTGGAGTCGTCTCTGTCCAAACAACTGTTACTCTATTGAAAAATTAAACTAAGTTATGGTGCCTTACACTGTTTCATTTTCGAGTGTCTTCATTACATCTGTCTTCAGAGACGACAAACAGCCCATTTCTTACACCTGAACTTATTCCAACAAAGCATGGCACTCCTTTCACACCCACACACACACACACACACACACACACACACACACACACACACACACACACTCACACACTAACACTCACACTCTCAATCCCTCCTCCCACCTGTTCTCTGTCTTCACAGATCTGGTTTTCAATCATTGCGTGTGTGTGTGTGTGTGTGTGTGTGTGTGTGTGTGTGGGTGGGGTGGGGGGGGGCTTGTTTCTCATACGCACCCAACAGTAATGCTCTGGCTTATTGCACCAGCAGTGAGATTAAACTGGGCTCTATCGATCCCAGGCTCAATGGAGCTTGTGGCACGGACCAGCAGACTCAGATCATGCGGCCATGTTGCCCCCCCAGAGAAAAGGGTAAGGATCCTTCTGTGGCACTGCAGACAGTCGGAGGCACATCTTAGAAAAAATAACCTCAGTAATCTGCTGAAATCATCGAGCAGGAGACTGTACAGATGTTTTGTAACTGTGCTGCCTTTGGATGAACATATATCCCAGCATAATTTCACCTGAGAATCCTGAACGTTTAGGTCCCTCAGTGATCAGAGGATGCAGTGGTGCAGATAGCCCTCCCCTTTTTGATGTTTGTCTGCAGACAAAGACTCATGAGTTTTGCTGTGAGCGTGACGGGCGCGCTTCTGTTTTCGAATGCGCAATTGACATTCCTCCTACATGATTTCTCAGCCTCTATTGTTGTCCGCCATCTAGCCTCAAGAGCGTCTACCACGTGTCAGGATCACGTGGAGCTTAAATTAAAGCACTTTCGCGCACACATCAATTGGCACAAGCATCTCAATCTTTAGTGAAAACATACAGCATCATGTAGAAAAACATTTAATATATACAGCTTTGGTAGCACTACTGATAAATCGGAGGTAGCGAGACAAATAGCAGAGAACTGAGTAGTGACATATAATCTTCCCACCCACATAACCACAATTATGGCTGCAAATTAGCCATTTCAGCAGTAAAAGCAGACCTGCAAATGATTTTCTTTGCTCTTTTTTTGTACAAACACAGACATTCATCCACTGTACCAGAAAGCGAACCTGAATCATTTCCAATCCACAGATGAGTTTAGCCCTTGCAGAACTGTAAAAAAGGCGTCTTCTACGGATATACATTACGTAATCTAAGGTTAGCGTGTTGGCATGCAAACATTTGCTAAATAGCACTAAACACAAAGTAGAGCTGAGAAACAGAACGGCACTCATTTTGCATCTATTTGGTCATAAACCAAAGTATATAAGACAAATAGAAATTTTGACCTGATGACGGCGTTAAAGAAAAGCAGCGGATGCTCACACTAGGGAGGCTGCAAGTAGGTAAGGTTTGGCTTCTTTACTTGAAATGACTTGAACCATGAATAGATTATCCAAATGGTTTTCAATTCATTTTAAATTTTCTGTCAATTGACTAATCAGGTGATCCGCTAAATCTTGCGGCTCTAATTAAAAACACCAAGTTATGGAGACTCCCGGAAGTGACCGGGCGCCTCACGAAAAACCACAACTTGCGCTTTTTACACTTTGCTTTTTGTACAGTTTAAACACGTGATATGTTACGTGTCAATTAGACCTTTAGTGCTGCTGTCTTTATGCTAAGCTAAGCTGATCGTCACCTTGCTATAGTTTCATATTTAATGGACCAACATGAGAGTGGTATCAATCTTCTCATTTAACTCACTTCAAGAAAATGAATGCGAATTTCCTAAAATGTCGAACTATTCCTTTAAGAGAATTTTAATACCTTTGGGGTTTACCAAACCCCTTCTCTGCACATGCCGAGTTCGGGCAAACATTGATATTGTTGGAAAACCCTGGATTGTGGGAATAATGTGAAGGCTATTTCTCCGCTGTCTGACAGAAACCTCACACCTGACCTCGCAGAGGCTGCAGTCAGTTGAGATTTTATTGATGTCCCTCACTAGAGCAGCCTAATCTGTTCATTTGAGTGACCGAAGTCAGAGCTGCGCTGCTCACAAGCTCCGTCTAATGAAGACAAATCTTCTTATCCAGATAAATCGGAGAGGCAGGTGGGCGTCATGATTCTCCATAGGTCAAGTCCAGGCTCTCCTGATAACCGGGGAACATTATGTCTCTCTCGGCACTGGTAGCTTCTGTATAAATAGCATCTGTACATGAGTCAGGATGCACTTACATTTCAGAGTGAAGGACAGCATGACCCCGGAGAATGGTGAATGTCCAAACGCTGGTTGTGATTGTTAAGCGCTGGCTCTTCGGTAGTTGTGTAGTGCAGCGTGACTGCTTCTCTGCGGGTGGTCTCATTGGTTGATGTCACTCCATTTTAGAGACATCGTGTCTGAAATGACATGTTTGAGGATGGACGTTTTAATTGGCAGGTAGAATAAGCACGTACTTTCATTTGAAAACATCCTTTTCATTTCACAAATTGAAGGTAATTACTCATTCTTCCTATTATTCATGTCAGTAGTGTCAGCATGTGTAGTGCCATTTACTTTCCCTTTTGTACATGAGTCATGATTTATTCCCATTAAGAGTGGGAGACTGCACAACACTGGGGGAGGACTGATGACAAAATTTTATGTGTGCTGGGTTTTCAAATAAGCATCGGCTGGTGTAGTAATACTGTTTCTCTACATGAACCTTCATTACTTTATGTGTTAGCTGCTGTTTGGAACAGCACTCCAGATCGCTACTGTAGTACACATTATACCCGCTAAACGTCGGCATGTTAATATTGTCATTATTAACATGTTCAGCTCAAAGCACTGCAGTGATCAAATACAGCCTCACACAGCCACTAGCGTAGCTTTAGACTCCAGACAACTGGTTGGACAAAACATGGTACCTGAAGACGTCACCTTGGACTTGGATGAGTGTTATCGTTATTATTATTTTCAGATGTTTTGTAGACCAAAACCACGAGCTGATAACATGAGAAAATAATCAGCAGATTGATTGATATTGAAAATAATTGTGAAATGCAGCCTAAGTTTTTACACTTTCGGTTTTGAGCAGATTTAACGAGATTTAACATGTTAACTAGCGAGCTTTCGAAGTGCTCGTAGGAAGATCTTGTCACCTTTGACAGGGTAGCTGTTTCCCCATTTCTTGTCATTTTGCAAAGCTAAGCTAAGCTAAGCTAAGCTAAGCTAAGCTAATCTTCTTAGCTAACTCTCAGCAAGATAGTGAATAAGTGTGTTTTCCAAAATGTCAAACTATTTCTTTAACGTACAGAAGGACAATATAATCAATTTAATACACATATATTTTCCACATAGAATGTTATACTTGAAACTAAGCGAACTGACTGATGCCATACATATTAAACTGTGTTAGGGAGAAGAAATAACAGCCTTAAATTTAAAAGATTAGAAGCGGTGTGAAAATGATGTTTTTCTAGATCAGATTGCAAACCTGCGTGACAAACAGCCTATTCTACATGACAATAAACCAAAAAAACAACCTTTCATTAGCTCTGTCTCTAAAATGGAACGACAGCGCAGCTGGTAACAGGCACATGATGTTGACATTTTCTCTGCAAAATTTCCGTGCAGCGTGGAGCCAAGGTCTGAATAATGAATACAGATCTATTAGGCCGCCTTGATGCCCTTCTCCCGACAGGCAGACTGTGTCCTCGCTCCGCCTGCAGATTGTTCACTGATTTCAGTGGTCGACTCCGACTGTGCCTGACTGCACTGCACTGCTTTGAACAACAAATAACTCCTGTTATTATACTCGGGTTATTATACTCTACTATACTGGGATCATAAGATTGGAGATTTTAATTGGCTCTGGGTCAACTGGGATAAGTAAACCTCCCTATCATTAAATAACATCAACGGCATAATGATAATGATCTTTTGCCATTGAATAATGTTTGTCAGGATTACAACCTGAGGTAAAAAAAAAAGATTATGTCTAATAATCCGTATAAAACTTCATAAAGGGCAACATTGTGTAATAACATCACGTTTAAACCATCTGTATAAGTTGTGAGTGCAGTTAAACTTTGTACTAACTGGACCATTATTGTGATGGAGTGTCTGTATCCTCAGGCAACTTCCACCCAAATGACATTCATCCATAACCACGGCCTGTGCTCCGAATGTCGCACTATGATTTCTGAAATTGAATTTTCCCAGGCCACGGAAATCTAATAACCTGCCAGCTAATGACAATTGAGTCAGAAGAGATGACTGAATTGTTTTCAATAGGCTTTAGGTGTTCCAAAGCTCAATATCCATTTGGTGAATATTTTGGGCTCAGACCAATAGGACTTCATACAATATGAACACAATTTTAGATTGACCTTTCTCAGGGGGGAGGAAGGAAGCAAATCTCCAACTCTCCGGCACAGACTTTACAAAAGCTGAGCAATATGAGATTCACAATGGTAGTATCAGCGCAGTCATACTGAATTTCATTAAATTGTGTTCATATTCTTTTGTCCATCCCCTATAAGTTCAGTTCAGTTCAACTCTGTTCAGATCTTTATGGTCGCCCAAGAGAAAATTCTTTGCAGCAAGGCAAACATAAAAACATAAATACAATAAAACTGAAGACACTGAAAGTACCAGTACTATACTATATATATATATATATATATATATATATATATGCAATAAAAAATAAAATAAAAATAAAAAACAGCATCAATAGGAATAGGGATAAGAAAAAATTGCCAAGCTGTGCTGAAAACTATGGACTAAAAAGCTGCACTGGTCAATGTTTATGTTAAAGATTCTCCATTAATGGACCATGCACTTGGTCTTTTATGTTTTAAAACATGTACAATTACAGTGAGTGAACTTCCAGGAACTTTAAATCTTAATGATAGTAGAGCTTGCGTGACTGTTGCCTGTTGTTATTTTGCTCCTAAACTGTGTGTTTTTTTTTTTTCTTCTTAAGGGGAGCCACATAATGAACCTCTTTGCTTTTTGACCCTTCCGTCTGTTAATGTCGTGACTTATTATATTGCAGTATATCTTAACAATTTGAATCGTGCTGTGACGACAAACAATTCATTTGAAAAAGGTAGCTTTGTGGCCTTATTTTGTCAAAGTGACTTTGTGTCATGATTTGATTATGGACAGTTTTGAAATGCTCCTTTAAAATGCTCCAAGTAATTAGGATATTTGACCCTAATAGAATAAGTATGGATACTGAAAAGAATAAACAAAACTTTATCGTTTCTTGTGTTTAAAAAGGCCGTTGATGCTGCATTAACCTTAGGTTTGTGAGGGCACCACCGTAGAAATTTATAGGTGACAGCCAGTTCGCCCAGTCTGAATGGTTGCACTGGTATCCATTGCAGCAGAAACCAAAGCCAGAATTAATTAGGGCGAAAACAAATGATTATTTTCATTAATGTGCCACCTATTTTCTTGATTAACTGATGAATTGCCTTTGCAATTGCCTTTATGACAAAGAATCACATCAAATACTCGCATTTTAAAAGTTGGAAGCATCAAATTTTTGGCATTTTTGCTTAAAAAACTAGTAAAATTATTATTTCCATTATCAAAATAGTTGCAGATTCATTTTCTGCCCATCGACTAATCATCTAATCATTGCAGCTCTACAGACGTCCCACCGGATGCTGCTTCAGTTGTACAGTTTTCCATAACTGGAGTGCGGCGATGGTTTGAGCTAAGACTTGAATCAGCTCCTCGCAGCCCAGTAGAACTGTCAAACAGATGTCCTGGGAGGAGGTTAAGGTTATGAGGTCAGCGTGTGGGAGGACAGAGGAATATATGTAGTCTATGCACCTGTGCTCATTCCTTGCTTTCAGAACAGCACACAGAGAGGTTTGCGCCGTCTTTGCTCAGAAAAGCAGCTGTGGTCAAGAAGATCTATTTTTTTTCCCGGCGGAGGTGAATTAATCTAATGCCTAAAGGTATTCAGCTACTCCTTGAAGAGGAGAAAGACGAGGCTGACATGACCTGCTGAAAGATAAATTTTGATACGTGGATGTGTATTGATTTTGCTGTGAGTGATGATCAACTGTGTATCTTGACCAAAAAAAACAAAAAAAACCCAAAAAAAAACAGTGAGGGCTGAGTTGGATGCCAACAGGAAAATTAAGACAGAAAAAGATAGGACAAAGGCAGAGATGAGAGATGAGATATGCACAGCAGGTGGCAAAGAATACCAAGAAAGATGGAACAGAAGAGGTAACAAGAAGGACGTTATAGTGGCAGTACTGTATGAGGCCACATCTTCTCTGGGATCCTACACATCCACACCAACAAACACATTCTCAGAGTCATTACGTCTTTTGACATCTCCACGGTCCAAATGTTTCTGCAACCGTGTACGGTAGGGCTTTCTCGTCTCTTTGCCACACAGCAGTGCATCGCAGGGGACTGTTCTAGATGTCGCCTAAAGCACTCCATCTGTTCACTGAACAGCAAAGGCAATCTGGTTTGGCAAAAACTGGTTTGGGACTTTACAAAGAAGATCCCCGGGCCTCATCTAGCAGCAGAGGGGGGGAGCGCGCACAGTGAGGTTTGGAGACTGAGGTAATACGCTCTACATTAAAATGCATCAAAATAATGCCGTTATTATTACTATTAACAAGAGATGCTCAACTGCTGCTGGCTATTTGGCATGTATTATAGAGGAGACAGTCAGCAGCGGATTTCCCTCTTATCGCTCTCTGGCTTCAAAAACTAAGATAGGAGCTAGCGGTGTCACTGCAGTGACAGCCGTGACTGTTCCTGCTACAGATTTAAGGTTTTGCTGTAAAACAAAACAAAGATTTTGTCGAAGGCACGCACCACATGTTGGTGTTTTGCTGAATTTTACAGGGGATGCAGAGACGTGGGTGTGTGCCACAAGAAACGAGAGCTGATAAAAATACCGACATCCCTCTCATTTAGTGCTTCAAACGACCAAGTGGGTGCTCGCTTTGCAAATTTCTATGGGAGAGAGTGCTTTAGTTTCAGCTTTCGATCGACACGGTCTTTGGGACGTTGAGGTCAGCCTGTCCATCCATTTGTCCGACACTGGTTCAGAGTATAACAATTCAACAAAAAACTAGCCAGATTACTATGAAATTTACAGTGGATATTCATTGTCCCCAGAGGATGCTTGCTAGAGAATTTAGGTGACCCACTGGCTTTTGGTCTAGAGTCACCAACAGCCCAAAACATTGCTGTTAAATTTATTGATGAATCGTTTCCGTCTCAGTAACTTCTTGAGTTTTTTTCCTCTTGTGCCACCCTGTAGCCAAAATTTGAACTTGGCACTGAATAAATATCCTAATCTAGTAGCCAGACTGCGACGAAATTAGCTGAGCAAATCCATGCTCCAGGGGGGATAAGTCTCATTTGTTGCTGGTTTTCGTCCAACATTTTCTTGGTGTAATGAGCAATGTATCCTCTCAGGGCTGCCATCGGGGGTTTTAAACTTTTAGTAGATGCCTCTCACTCACTGAAAGTGAAGATGATGACAGACCAATATTTCTTCATGCAATAAACAGTCTGGGCTCTTTCGAGGTGGAGGTGGATTTATCTGACCTACACTGCTGCCACAGCGGTAAATTAAATACTTTACTAACAAATCACCTCCAGAGAAAAGGATGAGAGTAAATGCTAACAGGGTAAAGTGTTAGCATGCTAAGATTTGATTAACAGCACCACACAAAGTACAGCCGAGGCTGACGGGCATGTCATTAGTTTTTTTGCAGATATTCGGTCATAAACCAAATGATTGGACAAATTGGAATTTTGACTTTGAAACTTCATCACAATCCACCCGACACCTGATGAGGGATTTCACCATAAAAGCAAAGGAGTCGACCTCACGGCGGCATTAGAAGAAAAGTCAGAAGCCCACTGATGTCAGTTGGCCTCATTCCGTGAGAATCGTACATGTATGTCCAAAAGTTTCATGGCAATCCCTCCAATAGTTGGTGGGACATATCGGCCTGGACCAAAACGGGGGACCTATTTACAGACCGACATTGTCATCCAGCGTGGCTAAAAACAGCGGGTCCAGCACCTGTTGAAGAGTTTTTTTTGAATCGCCTTTGCCTTCCCAAAAATGAACCATTTTCAAAGTTCTGTCTAAATTTCACTTTTTGCTTTGGTGGGTCGGACTCAGTGCTCCCATCCATTACCCTGGTGGGATCCGTGATTTCACCGGCCGGCTTCACACGGCCGCAGACAAAAAAAATCCCCTCACATCAGTGGGGCCTGGGGCGAAATGCAGCCAAACACGAGCCGCTGATGGACACGTGAATGCCTGGAAAGACGGATGAGGCTTTAAAAGGGTGGATGGCGCGTGGAAGGCAGGCAGGTTACGCCAAGCAGAAGTCCTGAATGGAGGAAAAGTGTGTCTTTGGGTGAAAATACTAATACATTCCCGCCAAACTCGAAGGTTTTTTTTAAATGTGTGTGGTTCTTTTTACTAAATACATTAAAGAAACAGCTTCTGAGAAAACTCTTGCACCTTTTACTCCATCGGTGGGTGTATTATGACTAGCATGGAAATGAGCAGATGTCCTTAAAATCCCTCAGAATTATTCAAATGTGGGTTTTTCGCTTGCAAAGCACTCACAGCAGCCAATTAAATGCAAACTACTGCATGTAGGGCGAACGTGTATGTTTCACCCCCCCCAGCTGTTAAGAGACCGCATAGTAAAGCCGCAGCGTTATTCGGTGTGTGTGTGTGTGTGTGTGTGTGTGAGGATGGAGGAGTAGTAGGGAGCGCATTGGACGGTGGGGAGTGGTCACGTGACTGTGAGAGCATGTGCGATTTAAAAGAAAGGAAAATAGTGACTTGAGCATCAGACGCGGGCTGATACGTGCCGAGGAACCCGGCTGGACGTCCGCTCACCTCTCTGCTCTCCCGCCTCCAGCAGGGCAGCTGAACAGGGACAGCAGCTTTTTTTTTTTTTTTGGTCCTCATTTTATTTCATTTTATTTTTTAACCACTATTCCACCTTTGCAACAACAACTACAACAACAACCCCCCCTCCTCCCCTTCAGTTTCTGCAAAATTAAAAGCATTGACCAATCCTACCTTTGTTGCGCTCATCACCGTCACAGCAGCGGGGAGGCGCGTCCGCGCAGGGCAGCTCTCATCTTTCTCCTAAAAGGTAAGAGAAGGTAACTTTTTTTTTTCCTTTAAAGGAATCGTTCAGGAACAATTGTTAATTTTTGCTCCACACCCCACGAAGAACCGGATTCCCACGGCAGTTCATTTTTCTTGCCGTGTTTCTAAAATCAATCTCAGGCGTCGGTTGCGGCTGAGCATGTGCACCTGACAAAGAGGGAAGGCAGTTAGAGATGAGACAACTGCGCCGACATAGTGCAGTTTCTTCAGCAGCACTGTCAACTGACAGGGTATAGGATCACTTACTCACAGTTGCCTCAGCAGCCTAAACACACGCTTGATCTGCAATTAATTCTGCCTCTGCCACTAAATACAAATGACCCATTTCCAGGTTAGCAATCCTCAAGTAACTTACTAAATGTAAGACAATGCATTCGGTCTAGGTGCTTCAACATGTAGTGGCAATCCTGGTTAAACTACCCATGAGTCTTTTCTTCTTTTTCCTATTTCAATTCGCTGCATTACTGCAGCAGATTTATATTGTATCTCTGCGGTGTGTTTGAAACTCAGGACAACTCACTGCAGAGAAGCTTGGGAGCGACCATTACCGGTCTTTCTTTTTGACTCTCTAGCTCTGCGTTTTCCTTAAGTCGGATGTGACAACTGAATGTGCAGTTAAGGGGACGTTCTGCTGGTTAGAGACATGAGCTTCTGTTTTGAAGGCCTCCGGTTTGAACCCGGTCTGTGGAAAATCTTAGCGGGGAAATGTGAGTTTGATCATCTTGCCATATTATAGCGCCTCTGAAAAAGGCATTGGACAGCCGGTGGAGAGCTCTGGTGGTGCTTGGCAGCTCCTGTGTGAACGTGTTAGAGCGCATTTGACGGGCGACTGTTTTTTTTTTTATTCGATTAGAATACGTTTTGGAGGCTTGTGGAGAGACATGTATACAGGAACACCGACTGCCCCCCTGATCTCTGCAGCATTCCCCTCCAGCAGCAGATTTTGTTTGGCTACCAGTTTGTCCCATCCGAAAACGAATGGGAAAGAGCAGTCGATTCAGTATTAATGTAGTTACCTCCGAAGTCCATCTGGGGTGTGTCCGTCTGCATCCTAACGACGACCTGCACGGTCAGAGATGCAACCCCTGGTCCCGGGTGTCCTGGCTGCCCAGCAGGCTGCGGGCTCAGACCATAACCCCGCTGCACGCTGGGCAGTCCAGTCCATCACCTTTAATCAACGTTGAATCTGCTCCCCTTCTTCTGCCCACTTCCCTTTTACTTTTCACAGCACAGTTATAAACGGGACTTGAAACAAACTTTTTATCTCTGCAATTTTTGTAGGAGATTGAAAAGGGAATCAAAAAGAAGCGTCTTTTATCTTCTGCTGACCCCTAAATTGTTTTCATTTTTTTAAAAATATGTTGCTAATGCTTGCTGAGTTCCTCATGAAAGAAAGCCACTTGAAGTGACATCAAACCCAGATGTTGAAGTAGTAGCACTGGGCTGTATTCACACTGGGAGTACCGCAACCAGTGGATTTTTTTTTTTTTGTGCCAAATTTCCTTTTCGCCCTTTTCACCCTGCACTTTCTGTTTCGCTAAAGCTCCGCTAAAATCTATGTATTTGATCATACAACCGAAAGATTATATAACATTAAAGGATTAAAATCATGCAGCTCAGAAAATGTCATGTGTCTGCTCAGTTGCTCCTGTGGCCCAAAATACACTGATGAAACTAACCACAAGCTCCGCACTCAGATCCGTTAACACTGAGGCAAATCATTCACCGTCCCTCTCATTCTGTGGCACTTAATGAGTAAACAAAACCTGAAGATGCACAAGTTCAGAGCAAACACTTTTCCGCTGTGAAAGCAAATGGTTACTTTTATCAAGTGAGGGAAAGCTTAAATTTGTGCAGCTTTCTCTAGCCTCTCTTTTGATCTTCCTGTTAACGGTGCAGCGGAAATGCTGTTGCCTCTCAACTCACATGTCTTTAATTTAAGTGGTTCTGATTATGTGATTCCTGTAATCCTTAAAGCTTCCAGTCTGCACTTTCTCCTCTGCCCAGGCATTATTCTAGCTCGACATTAATCTTGGGGGACTTTTCATACACCTCTGCACATTTGTACTGTAAACAAACTGAATTTACACCTCAAGTCAAGCCTTTTTACACAACAACATTGCTATGTAAATATCCTGTGAATGACCCACGGCCAGGAACTGCTTACACTTGTAGGCTGGGCCCCTTTATGATATTAAATCATAAAGGGGTATTTTGACAAGACACTTGTTAATATAAGCAGAGTGCAGTATGTCCTGTATATAAGACATTATGAATATCTCACAATCTTGTGTAAATAGTTTCTGTGTATATTGTTAAACAGTAAAAGTTACAGAAATACTGCAGCCTGTGCTGCTCTGTAAGAGTTGGAACGTGTTCAAGGATGTTGTCAAAGTATTTTCGCCTTGACAACAGCTGAAAAACATTACACTGTCACTGGGCTCTGGCATTTGAAAACTACACAGATTGGAGGGTTAAGGACGCAATTAATAGAGATCAAAATGTAAGACTCTCAGAGGTCTTAACTGACACACCACTGCTCTGATTTTGAGGACTCGGGGGGGGAAGGGTGGTGGGCTCCTCCATTATTTATGAGGGATGTAAATTTTTTTTGTTGCCTTTTGTCTTTTATTTTACGGCCCTTATGATGGCACAGCAAACCTACATCAGGACTGGAAGACATGCCCGAGTATGTCGGGGCATTACTGTACATCATTGCACTTAATTTTACAGACCAGTTATCAAACAGATATTCTTGCGCCACAGCAATGCACATCCGAAATCTTTACGAAGCGCTCACCCTGGGTCTCTAAAGTAGTTTCTCCTCTTCTTTCACTCTCATTTGTCTTCAACAGCTATATCCTTGTATGTATCAGCTTTGTGCAGTGTATCTGAAAAACTGTAGGATGATCCAGAGACCGTCTCGTGACACATGCTTCCAGTTAAGCACTGAAGCTTTAGGGATACTCCGGGGAATACACTGGGTTAAATTGTTCCTGTTTGTGTGAGAATGTGGAACAAAAAGGTGTCTGTAAGCCGTGAACACATTTACATAACTCCAGTGTTTCTCATTGATAACATGTTTGGTGATTAGTGGTTTGGCGAAAAGGTAGTGTCTGCAGAATATGTATTTTTTGAGTACCACCTGGCATAGAGGTAGACGAGAAAGAAAGGAGGGGAGGAACGAGGAAAAAGACAAAAGAAAGAATGTCAGTTTTTGTTGAACATTTATAAAATGCAATAGATGCTGTCTGCTTTTTTTTCTCCCTAAAATGTATAGTTGTATGCCGCATGTGTCAGGGGCATCAAATACATTATCACGTTGGACTCGGTCTGTCAGATGTCGTAAATGTCTGAACATATTTTTGTGACCAACAAATGACCTACGTCCTATCACACATCCACAGGCCACACACACATTCACTCATTCGTGTGCCTTCCTGCACACACACACACACACACACACACACACACACACACACACACACACACACACACACACACACACACACACACACACACACACACACACACACACGAGAGTCGTTTTTGATTCTGAAGTTGACTCATGCCACAGTACATTGAATCAAACCAATCTCATAGTTTGCCTCATTTTGTCGGCTGACAGTGATTTTCACAAAGGATGAAAAGATGAAAGGGAAAGTTTGGCTGAGCCCATAAGCCTTAGATGGGAGACAAGTGAAAGGGAGACAAAAACGTATAGTTAACACTGTAGAGCTCCTGTAAAGGTAAATGATAAGTGTTGATTTTCATGTCATGTCATGTTTGTACCCCCACCGCCCTCCCCCATTTGAGACCATGAACTTGTGTTGTTTTTAATCTATTATGCATCTGGCCAGCTAAGGCCGCTTCACTTTTGCCTGAGGGTAAACAAAACAGTGAACAATAGCAAGAAAAATCGCTTTTTACCTTACAGTCATGATTAATGAGTTACCCCATCGACTCCCCTGAAAGAACCCACCCACTGCTATACTGAAGGGGGATCGATTCCCCTGTTGCACAGCAGGAAATCCATTGCTTCGCAGCACTCTGCCCAAAAAAATAAAATAATTGTGAACGGACCAATTTGTAGCTTTCCTGACAAATGTATGTTGTAAGGTACAGCGAAATGGCCTGTCTGCTTCAGGAAAAGAACAAAAGGTACTGACACAGACTATGCTCAACTTTCTCCCTCATAGACTGTCTGTCTTGAAAAATAAACATCCAGCACTATTTTGTTATTTTGAAAGGGTTGATGAATATTTTACACCCTTATCTGGCACACTGCTCTGCACAAATCAAAATTTTCACCTTTGATTTTTTCCCCCAGGTATATTAGGATACTTGGTTTCTACTGTTGTCAACAGTTGATGAAAGTAAACAATTTGCAGTCAGCATTGTGAATGTGTAATGCTGACATCTCCAATTTGGATAAATGACTAACAGTCGAATCGAAAGGGTGATGATTTGAATTGGCTTGAAGTGCAGGGTAACTGATTTTAATACAGATATAAGCCTGATTTAATCAAGATTAACATGTCCGGTTTACGGTCAAGACACACAGAATCTGTAAAGAGTAAAAAGCAACACAACTCAAAACATGCTATGTTACTATACTTCTGTGCTTATCTGGCCAAAAATGTACAACAGCCTAATAGTCTCCTATCCCGTTAACCAATATGCGCTGTTAGACACAGACATTTTGACTTATAGCAGGAAAAGCACGGGTGTTCCTAATAATATTAACAACGCAGTACTGAAATTTTAGTGTAAGGTTAGCTAATAGCAAATGATAGTTAGCTAACTGCTAAAATGTTCTAGGTTGTGGATATTTGCATTGGTAATTAAAGAATCTGTTGTGAAATAGCAATGCCAGCAACTAAAACAGGATTTTGATGCTAACATCGATTTGGCAAGGGTGCATTGGGACATTCATACAAATTCATAAAGATGTAAAATTTCTATAAATTCCTATAAACTCATAAAAAAGTAAAATTTGAACAATGCATGGCTTAGTTAAACATTATGAATGTAACTGGTAACTGGTAATTACAGTGGCTTCAGGAAGTATTCAGACCCTAAAAACATTATTGTGTCATGGAGTATGTGTTACACCTAATAACCCATAATTACAAAGTGAAAACATGTTTTTAGAATTATTATTTTTTTGTTGTTGTGCAAATTCATTAAAAATCAAAAACTGGAATGTCTCATTTACCACCTTCCTACCTAGCTATCTTCACATTTATTTAACTAGATAACTAGACAAATGGCCTGTGAGCCTGCTGAATGTAGAAAGGCATATGAGAGAAGCTTAAACCATAATCGTTAATAAACCATCACTAACAAAGATACATTTTGAGTGCTGTGACACTTTTACTTCAATAAGGAAGGTTTCCATTTTTTTCACTTTTGCGAAGTTGTTTGATGTTAACATAAAATAGTGAAGAGATTGGTCTTGCCTTCACTTATGTGATTTTCTTTACCATGAGCCCATTGGTTTTTGAAACTTGGACAAATGTTTTTCTCTGTTCTTTGTTTTTGCCCTTTTGCTTCATGACTGCTTTAATGTTTTTACGCCTGTGGTATATAAATGGTGCTACAATGATACACAGTGCAGATAAATCCACAGATGGGATAAGAGAGCAAACAAGCACTTACAGATACAATCATTTCATAACAACACAATGGCTGTAGTGCGTTTCTCATAAACAGCCAGAAGAGTTTGCCCGACAGCTTTGTGTCCTGCTGACACGTTTTAAGAAGCGTCAGCAAAATACATAATCATAAAGAAAATCTCATCGTAAAAGACAAATGTGTAAGAACCACAGACCTTAAACGAAATATTTGTCACAGCATTGTTTACCTTCATTTCCTTCTTTGTGTTGAACTGTGCCTCTGTCAGTGAAGCTCTGTAATATAGCTCCTTGTAGTCTCTTGGTGTTGTTATAAATCCAATCATTCCCTTTTGCAATAATAGTAAGGCTCTTTTTGTCGGTGTAAGCAATGAATGCATACCAGCCAACTTTGCACTCTCCCAAACACACGTCTGAGATAAGCATCTTGAGAGGAACTATTTGTTTTTCCCTGTGCCACTGATTTTTTCTTGGATTGCTTTTGCCGCTGTCGTCCATGGCAACATGGGATCCATTATCCTTCAGGTATCGGCACCCGGGTAGAGACAGAACATTCCTCCACTTTCATTACATTCTTGTTTGCCAGGGCAGGGCATTATACAGCACATTATCACACTTCCACATTTTTCTGTGAGTTCAACAAATCCCTCCGTCTTCACATTTGCAGCTGGAAAATGACTGGATATGAGGCTTCATCCAGAATTAAAGGCAGCCAAGTCATTTCTTCCCCTGTCCTCATGATGAGCGTCAGCCCTGATGCTCAGAGAGAAAGCCAGATTTCAATTTATGAGAGACATTTTGTGGGGAGGTTTTAAGGAGCAGTACTGGGCATCTGTTAAACATGAGCAGCAGCAATTCATTATTTTAGTAGCTAAGACTTGGAACCATGAGTGGGGACGATAAACTGAAGAAAAGATTGTGCAAAAGGGTCTGGGACTGCTGTTCTTTTATGAACAGCAAAGCCCTAAATTTTGGTCAAACATCCAAAAAAATGATACGATGAGTTGTGTTTGGCCTGTATGTGCAGACACCTGTGCATATCAGGAGCATATCAACCAGACAACAGCCTGAAGTTTCATGTTTCACCACATCGTAGAATTACTGTAATATAACTGAGTAGTAGCTGAGTAGATTTGCTGGTGAAAAATTATAGCTGGTGCAATCAACAGCCATTGGCTTAAAGTTTAACCTGCCAGAGCTTGTTAAGACACCATTAATCATGTAAGTTGTAATCAAAGATGTGTCTCTTTTCTTCTTGAAATTTGCACTCTTTCAAATCCCAATTTCGATACAAAAACAGGTCAGGTAAGACAGTGTTATGACTATGAAGAATGTTCTGACCCCCTTGTAAGTCAATGTCACATACTTTGCTGTGTGTGATGGCTCTTCTGTCACTGTTGGCATTGTAATTATGTCACTCCTTGCAACCCGTTAGTTCCTATCTGACCTCTGTATGGCTCTGCTTGCCAATGTAAATTTGTCTTGAATGATATGTCTTGACAGTTAGTCTTGTCTTGAACTGTATTTCGGCTGCTGCCTGACAGTTTTCCACCCATTTTTAGACGGTGCCTTTCTTGTGCAGCATTATTTAAATATACACTGATATGCCAGTTTTGAGCTACACCTTCTGCAGCTACTCAGTGCAGCAACGCTTCAGTAAATCCAACTTTTATGAAGCTTGTCATATTCTTGCTATATGCTTGTCAGTTTTTATTGAGATTATGAGAGGTGTTCATTCGTTATGGTGAACTCTATGGTAATTTTGCAGGCTGTAGGTTAGTTGTGGTGTTGAAATGTATTGGATTAAATTGGAGACAGTTTAGTGCAGGTATTATTGCAGGGTTGCTCCAATGTAAACTCGTGGATATACAATATGGAGATGTCTGGAAATGCCTTTCTGTCTTGCAGCTTTTCACCATTTACAGATTCACCTCTGAAATATGTTAACTGAATCACAAATGATTTTTCTGAGAACGTAGGACTCAGTGAGGTGCAAAATTGCACAGCACAAAAACATTTGTGAGCTTCAAGAAATAGTAGCCCTGGTTTGAACCCCAGGGTGTTATTACAAAAAAAAAAAAAAAAAAAGAAAACACAGCTTAAATCAATGTGTTCTTCAGGAACACCGGGGTGCTACAGAATAGAAAATGACAAATGTGTTATGATAATGACTCCTCATTTAGCTCTCATACATTTCCCTGAGTAATCATATTTATCACAATTTAAAATGGGCATAATCACTAGCAAATCTAAATTGGTTATGAAACATAGGGTCACAGTGGGAGCCTTTGAATAACACAAACATTAGCAGCCTGCAGTTCTGTGCTGGGGTGGAGGATGACACATTCCATAAGGTCTATATTTGTAAAAACTGTCAAATCCACATGCATACTGTATCAAGGCAGTGCACATTAGACCAAAGGATTATAGGGTTGACTGGTATCATTTTTTTTTTGTTTGTTTGTTTTTTTTTAGCTGTGAGATGCAATAGGTAGCCTACAATTTGCAGCTTGACATCAAGTACCTATAATCACAGTAAAATCCATTCAGGGTTACTATTACCAGTACATGTCAGATTAAATCACTGAGACGTTGCATGTGATTTTTGGCTAAATAATTAAGCGTGTCTACCATTGTAGTTCAAAACGACCAGTCGAATTGATGTGTATAGGGGCAGTTGTGAGGTGTTTTATATTTTCTTGTCCATATAACGTTTTATTGCCCTCTGTAGTTGAAAGACTAATGATTGTTGTGATCAGAAATGTGTAAATAAGCCGTCATGTGACTCAGTGATACAATGTATACTGAGACCCCCAAGATTTCACTTCTTCATCACTGCAGCCAGGTGAGATGTTAAACCACTGGAGGTCAGCAAAAAAATGTTTCAGCTGTTGCTAATTTCCTCTTTAAACCTTCACTAGTTGCACAAAATTGACATATTATTAAACTGTAAATTGGTTGTGGTGAACACAAAGCAACATTAACCCTCTTTTGGAGTTGTTTTTTTGGCACCTTGTCCAAGTCCACTCTCGTTGTAGCTCCGTTTTTGGTCTCCACCAACTCCTGAGAGAAATCTCTGGCTCTGTAGCTGCTAAATACTCCACTATGTTCCCAGTTAGGCGGTAGATTTGCGTGTCTGCTGTTTGAAGCTGGGCAGGTATTGTGCAGTGAATATATCAGAGCCATTTCACTGAATGCAGTTGCCTGTGCTTCGGGAAGGCATGTCTCATGAGAGACTGAATCACAGTCGTAAAATTGAAAGGCGTAAAACCAAACGAATTAGCTGAAAGATGCTGAAACACTTCGTAGAGCTATAGAAACAGTGGAGGGAACTCTGGCACAACTTCAACTACTTCCAAGATGCATGGAGAAAATAACCAGTCTGAAGAGGTAAACACACTCCAGCAAGAGAATTATCAGACTGCACTTCTTGTCGGATCTACAAAATGTGAAGAACAAAAAAACTCCAGGAACACTCATTGGTATAAAGAAAAACTTTGTTCCTGGAGTCTGATGATAATTCTCTATGGGTATGCCACTCTGTGCAAATTATATTTTGACTAAATTTAATGTCTCTTATTCAAAAGAAAACAAGGCTGCGGGACTGAGACATCCTTGATTTATTACTAGATCGATCCACTCCTTCTTGCTGAGGGTTGTGCAGTGCCCACTACTCTCCTAAGTGAAATCCTTTGCAGCTTCTCTAGACATTACCTGTTTTTCAAACAAAGAGTAGTCTCTTGTGCTATGTTTCTGCAGAAGGGGAGAAAGGGTAATGGACTATTCTGGAGCTGTTGAAAGGTCAGGAGGCAGGAATGAGTTTACTGATAAGAGTCATCATGCACTCTGGGGCTGATGGGCAATGTTGGCTGCACGGTCCCTTCCATTACTCATGCACCATGAGGACCTTGGTTCTGTCACCTCTGTAATTAAGTAGTGTAATGACAGCCACCTCCGTCTCAAGACACACACACACACACACACACACACACACACACACACACACACACACACACACACACACACACACACACACACACACACACACACACACACACACACACACACACACACACACACACACACACACACATACACGCACACGCCAAGAGAAAGACAAGAGAAAGCTGAGGTGCCTAAGCTTACCTGCTAGCCACCAATGCCACCGTTATTGATTTTTAAAATGATTAATTTATAAATTTAGCTTGTTTGTAGTGCATGTAGCTGCCACAATTTATGGCGGGGTAACAGAAATAACTAGTATACACGGAAAGTGAAATAGCATTTTTGCTGCTAAAATGAATCCAACCTTCTGAATAGGTCATTCATGATTTGTTGCTTTGGTAATGTGCATAATGCTAAATCTTTTTGATAAGAAAGTACAAAGTAACTAAAAGTCAACAGAAAAGGCACTCAGTAAGCTTATGTCAAAGCTCACAATCAACTAGTAATTTTCCAGGCAACATTTTCGACATTTCTTTTGCTTTAATTTTTTCAAATAAAAGGCTGGTGAGAAATGGGACACTTAAAAAGACCGCAATCAACAGCTCATACATTTTACATGTGCCAGGGGAAGACCTGTTTTGAAACAAAATCACTTCGACAGGGAAACAAGAAATCACTGGGTTCTGATCAGCTGTTGATGACCAAAGACATAGCGGGCAGGCACAGGTGAATTTAATAACATTAATCATGGCTGCGCTCCTCTTAAGGGAGGTCCTGGCATTGTACGTACTTACTGGGACACTTAATGGAACTGAGCCATTTGTTAATGTTATTAATTCCACCTGTGCTTTTCCGGCTCTGACAAGTCAAAGCTGCGGAAAAGGTCTACCAAGTCTGCAACAAGTTGAGGCTAGTTAACTGTAAAGTTTGTACTGACCGACGGGACTGGTATCCCCCACCACCTCTGCTAACATATTTCCTAGGTGAAACCCTGTACGTTTCAAGAATCCTCTAGAATTTAGTACTTGTGTTCTAGGCTGCAATGCAGGGTTAGTGTATGCCTTGGTCTGTTTCAAGACACTAGGAGCCTTGTATCCCTGAAACAAAGGCGAAAGCAAGGGACTAGTCCATGTGGAACAATTGAAATGATTTCACCTTTTTTTTCCTGTAGTTAGAAAGGATCTCAAGATCTGCAGGGAAAATGACTTGAGACAGATATTTTATGCAGGGTGCATCTGTGGTTGGAAATTCTGCCAAAGCCTCCGCAGTGAAGTGATTAATGGACAGTAGTGAAAAGAAGCCAGTGGTGTAAATCTAAGCCCTCTTTTTACGTAAACCTCAGCCTGTCAGATGTAATAAAATGACAGAACGGTTGCTACATCCAGGCTAGGGCCAGACTATACTAGTGATGCAGTGTGGCGATGACGTAATGAGATAGAAATTTGGAGTTAGGAGAGCCTGGACCTCAATGCATCGCTTACAAGCCTGCAGGAGACATGAGTCAGACCTCATGACAATGATGACCTGTTTTCCCTCATGCTGCTGGATCCCCACAAACATCTTTAAATTTTCAGTTTCGCTCCCATTCCTGTGTCTGTGCCACAGAAATGTTGTGTAAATTTTCAGGTAACATGTCGGATCATCGCATTTAATTTATCTTCCCAGAACACTCCTGTTTTGAGGCCGAGGTTTCGAGCGGTCGCTACCACGTATCACTGGCCACCTGTTCCCGACCAACAAACCGTAGTGAGGTAGGCAGACCATGGTGTTTGGCCGTAGGAGAACCCGTCTTTTTGGTTCTCATTGCAGTATTGTGTTCAGAAATTTGAAACCTTAGTTTTCTTTTCATTTGGCCAACATAGTGGAATCACCGTTGATAAACTGTCTATGGTCAACATTTTTGACCAGTAAAAGGATGCTCGAAGTACCTACGGTCTGTCATGACACTGGGGGCACTGGCCACACCTAAAACTGCCTTTTTAGCGATAGCCAGTCGTAGCTTTCAGGCCACTTGAAAGAATGGACAAGAAGGCATCTCTTATCTTTGGAGCACCGTCGGAACAGAAAGCGGCGGGACCTTTATTTCTCCAAGCATTGTTTTGATTGGAGTATATGCCAATATATAATGTTTTTGATTAGTTTAGCACAATGACTCAAATCTGTGACAAAACAAACGACTGATTTTTTTTTTTTTTTTTTTTTTGTGGGTGGGAGTGGAGGTAGATGAACTCTTCTCAGGTGTAATTGTTTACTGTTGATTTGTAAAATCACGTCATCATGATACATCACATGATGTATCCTTTATGAAGAGAGAGCTCAGTGCTGTCACACATTTTCTGATGATTTGTGATGACAGATTTGTAAATAAATTTACCTAAAAGATCATCACATGAGGCCTTTCTGTCTTTTTTTTTGTTTTACTATGCAATCTTTTGTCCTGACTTGGTTCTGGAAAATATATATAATAGCAGCAGTTACTCTGCAGCCGTTAACAGTACCTAACCTACAGCCTCACCGCCACTCTAAGCACACAGACTGTAAACACACTCACTCCTTATGCTCAGTCACACACAGCCTTGCAGAGAGCACGCTGTTGTGAAATGTCAGTGAGATAAGCAACATTGCCTTTCGGCTCCCCAGAGAGTAAAGGGAGGAGGAAAACACAATTACAGTAATAAGGGCTAAATGCTATCTGCAGCCTCGCCAAAGCGTGTAGAACTCTACTGGTGACTCCATGGGACAGCATTTACATTAGTAAAGTGCTAGTTGAGGAACCTGAACTATGTCCACACTGTTTACATGATATTTGAAACAGTCTCCTGGTAGCCTATCCCAACTGTCTGCGTCACAAATCGAGCCACGAGGCTGTGGTAGATTCCTGTGACGGAACATGCCAATCACACCCTTATTGGCAGGAACGTCATTTCTCTGTACCTTCGGAAACTGGTGTAAGTCTTGCTAGAAAATGAATCAGTTTTATGATGATGACAACGCTCTAGTTATGGTTTGGTTAGGTTTAAGAACAACATCAACCCTTTGAGGTTTAGGGGAAGATCATGGTTTGGGTTAAAATTTCTACTTTAATAAGGTTAGGGGATCTTTGCAGTCATGGTGACGATATGAAGTAAGACTACAAAAATATAAGCCAATATAACCCTTCTCCCTCCTTGAAGAGCAGTATCAGTTCTCTATAAAATGTCCTACAGTCACTTTCTTTGAATCATTGCTCCAGAAAGCATATCCCTCAGGTCCTGTATTCAGCGAATATGAAGTACTTGATTGCGAACACTTTGTTTACTTCACCATGTTCCATGTTTTCATTTTGTACCTTCTGGCAAGTCACTGTTTCTCCCTCTCATCCTCCAAATGTTTTCCACGCCTGCAGCTCTCAGGGACATCTGCCCTCGCCAGCCAACGTATTTTTATGTCTCTTATTGTTATATTTTGTCATTCCTCAAGGGATACTAGACAATGCATAGTATCAAAAATTCATTAAATACATTATTTTATGTCTTTTTACTCTACTCAAGCAATTCAAGTGTCTTAACTGCAGCACATATGCAGTAATCTATCTATTGAGACATTGCATGCTGTGTGCTCTGTGTATTGTTTTCATTTTTTTCGCAGTGTTGTCAGATCAAAAGCTTATCGTTTCCTTGTGTTACAGAAACAGTTGCACACATACTGTTATGTTTACCGTGTAATTTGGCAGAAGTTGGGGTTTCTTTTTTTTCTTTTTTTTTTTTTTGGGCTGCTCTCCTGATCCCCATCCTCCGTCCTGCTTCGATCTGTGAGAGACGCTTCTGTGTGAGAGGGATGTGAGCAGCTCTCTGTTAAGCTGGACTGTGTGAGCGGTGCTTTCCAGTAGCTTTAGTGTAGGTGTATTGCTTTAACATAAAAATACCACAAGTTTAGAGTTATTTGTGTCTTGTCGTAACTTTATAGACAACATGCTGTGTTGACCCAGTCAGTGTTTGCCTCGATATATATGACACCAGGTCAGTGAATGGCACTATTGATAATAAGGGGGATCTCAGACATTACCCCAAACACCTGACCGATTGTAGAAAGTGTAGCACAGACTAAACGACGCCTCTTCCCTTTTTCATTCATCACACGAGCTGCTCTTCTATGAGTAATTACTTGCTGCATCAGACCCTGTGTTGTATTAGTAAAAAGACTTGAATGTCATTTGACTCTGAGATGAGTCTCTTTAAAGCAGACAGCTTCCCCTGTAAAACGGGGGGGAAAAAAATCGAATGTACAAAGCGAGACACTTCATTTGCTCCCTCGACACTAACTACCAAGTTTAGATGTTTAGAAGTTGCTGATGCATTGATCTCTGCACATTTCAGTTTCTTAAATGTCCGACCTGAGGGTGAAATCCCTTACAACCAGGCTATTTCAACACCTTGAGTTAGTGAGCTGCTTGTGCAAACCGGCTCAGTCCACCAGATGTAGAGGATGCAGAGGTGTAGGTAGAAAAGCAGAATATTTTTAGTTTATATTGATCAGCCCGCCCCAGCTACAACCGCACGGCAGGGTGGATGTTTGTCTTCTGCAAGCTGCTCGATACCAGAGTTTGCGCTGGGAGCTGACTATGTGAACAAAACGCAAATAAACTGGGATTTCTGAATTAATTTATCAAGACTAATACAGTACTCAAAATCTCTCCTTTTCTGAAATAGTCATCAGGACTCAGTTTGCCACTATTACTGAATTTTGTTCTCTCCTTTATGTTCAGACAATTCATATTCATATAGTTTCTTGTGCTCTTCCTGCACCTGAAAGCATGCTGTATCCGAGATGATTATCCCATTCCTCTCATCAAGACGTTGTGATTACGGTTGTGGCTGACTCAATTACATTCATTCTCTCTCAATTTTCTCCTCAGCAGAACAGGTCAATTAAGATAACTGGACTGGTGGATTAGCCCCACCTCCTGCTGTTGGTAAGGATTAGTGCGCTCATGAGATATATCATTGATGGTGGAGATAATGATAATGGCTCTGCTGTCTGAAATTAGGCCTGTGAGGCATTGTGGTCTGAAGAAAAAGCGGCAACAGTTAATAATTTAATGGAGTATGAATTAATGTTAACCTTGACAAGCAGTATGGAAACCGACTCAATCTTGGACTGGAAGTAAAGTTGCGGGTTCATCAGTTAAAATTCAAAACTTGGTTATTTTACTGTAAGCATCACTCTCAGTGGTGCTTATCAGGGTTATACTCACGTGAACTCAAAAAACCAGAAAACATCTCACTGCAGAAAACCTCCAATAACAGTTGACTGAGCCGCCGGTTTGAAGCCAGAGCAGTCAGTAATCTGTGTCCCCAGACCTCGTTTCTTCACCTCACTGGGCTCACGTGATGTGATGACTTTCCGCCTCCTAAACCTCTTGAACCTTTTGCTTTGCAAGGTAACTGTAAATGCTAAAACGAAAGCTGCTATGATGTAATAATTTCTGACTTTCCCTTTTAAAGGAGAAAGCTGGTGTCGTTCTGTATTTTCTTACTGTCAGCAAATTCCATGGAAAGGCCCAAACCAACAACGTGTTGATCTGTCTCTCAACACTTTCCAATGTTCCTACCCTGTCTGCGCCACTCAGCTCCAAGCCCATTGGTTCTTAATGAAGACATAAATCTTTTAAAATCTTTTTAAAAGCCTAGCTAGTGAGTATTTACGGCAGCAGGATGGTGCATGTCAACTCAAAATAAACTGCAGTACCCATGTTCATCTTAGTGAAGGAAGCTGTGACTTGGTGCAGTGGCCCATTGATTTGTCTTCTAATTTATGGGCATTGGTGGAGTTCTATGGCACTGAAGAATAACCTCAGGCTTTAGCTACTTGGGAAGCTAATAGGATCAGTTCCTTGGTGGTTTTGGTCCTTTTCATGCGAGCTGTTGGCAAAAAAGGAAAAACATAGAACATTGCTAGCTGCTAGTGAAAGTCAACACTTCCTACAAATGTTTCACAATAAAAGCCAACAGGAAAAATAAAGGGATTATACTCTGCGAACGACTGAATGTGATTTAGAGTGACACGGATGGAGAAGACTGGAGAGACTGTATTAGCAACAGACAACAGCAAATTAACATGGTAATCAGGAGCAGATCCAATCTCAGGGAAGCTTGTTAATAAAATACGATCAAATATACTGATTAACGAGGGTCATTTCACAGTAAAGGCTCTAATATAGCACATAAAATCCTGTTGCCTCAGTTCAGATTCACACCTCAAAGCTGTTTTTGTTTTTAATAAAAAATATTATACTATGACTGTTAGGCTATCAATTTTCAATTAAGAGGGAGTTTACCTGAAAATTCTAGTGTAACATATTAATTGATGTTTGAGGTAGGATTTAAATATAGCATGCTTTTTCAAATGATTGAAATGTAGTGTTTTTTTGAAAAAATAATTTGTTTCCTTTTCCTTCTTTTCTTGCTTTCTCTATTTTGATAAATCCAATTTTTCATGCATATTGCCAACCAGTCACATAGGCCCACACACATTTACAGTTTATTATTCAAGCTCAAGGACAGAATTGTTATGGTGGCGTAGTGCCGACATTAACCCTACAGTTAAATGCCTGTCTGAGTTTCCATTAACCTACACAATAGAGCCGCCCTGCTAATTTTCACAGCTCCACTTTAGCAATAATTGATATTCATGATGAGCGTTCTTGCAGCTGCCAGTTAAATTCAGTGTAAACAGCCTCAGGGGTGGTGGGTGGTTTAATCTGCTTAGGGATGTGTGTCATATTTAAGTCAACAAATCAGTCAAATAAGGCAAACTATTGTAGCGTTTTTCAATGGAGCACTGAAGATGTGATTCACTGTATATCATACTGACAGACGAATGGGCCATTAATTGATATACAATGGGTCTTTGCAGGCAATAAATCTGCCTGGTGATGGACAAGTGCATTCATCTGTGGCTACAGCTTGGCTACCTGAAAATCAAGTCCTATATCTCCCAGCATTATTTTTTTCTTTAATAGTTGATTTTATATTGTTCTCTTTTCTTGTATTCTGCAGCAACAGCTGACAAGAGGATACAACTCGGCAGCTTACAGGTAGGCCAGCAATCATTGAAACATATCGTTACCCAGACCGCATAACAACGTTTTACTGACCACAAAGTTGAGAACAGAATTCAAGCTTGGATATTGTCACGAGGATGGCCAGAAAACTGATGTGAGGAGAAAAAAAAACACATGGCGCTGTATTGCCACTCTGCGTACGGCGAGCTGCCATGTGTTGGGAGCGCTCCAGGTCACTTCCTGTGGTGTTTGAAAGGGCTGTAACTGGTATTTGTTGAGACTATGCTTCAGTACTGAAATTACCTTGACAAAGAGGAGATACTCATAGAGGTTTTAGTGCACAACCTTAGAGACCTGTTCAGTGGTTTGTGAGGTCTAATCCTTCATGCATTTGTCTTTAGATAGAGGGTTTTCTGAACCCCATATCAGATGGATTGTCTCATTTCTTTCTGAATTGGCTTTTTCATTTAAGAGTTTAACACAATGAACCACTGCTTTTGCCAAGATATTTATAGAGGATTCAGTGAAGGGCGTTAAAAGCTGCTTTTCTACTTCTTTTGTGTTTTTTCATCAAGTGGTAGTAGTGGTTTAGAGTGCAGATGAACTCCTGTGATCCCCTACATTAAATGTAGCATCTCATTTATTGCTTCCCCTACTTCTCTTTGTATTTCTCAGTTTGGCCATTTTATGATCTTGAATTTTTTTTATTTGGAAATCATATTGACTTTATTTATATTCTGTTGCTTCTTTTTTTTTTTTATTTGAGTAGATGTATTTTGTATTATACTGGCTGTAAAATTGTTTGGGTATCATGCAAGCCTATGTACACCAGACTTAATTTGAATGAGACATACAGTAGATAAAGAAAATAATCCTCTTAACCTTTTTGTCTCTTGTCTCGTCTCTCATCACCTGTACCTTTCTGTTACTCCATCCTGCACTGCAGCCATCTGCCGTATGCAGAGTTTTGACAACCTACCAAGTTTCACATTATTTCCAGTAATACAGGCGAGTGCCTCTATCCTTGTGTTATCGACAGTCAGGGCAGTGCAAGCCATTTCAGTAAACAAGAAAGCAATCTGTAGTGGTTATCTGTGTACTCCAGTTTGAATAATTCATGACTTGGCCTACTGTCAGGTCGAGTTGCAGTGCAAAAACTGTAATCTGTGTGGAGACTGTGTTACATGAAAATGACAGTTTTTGTGTTGATTTTCACAACAAGGTGAAGGACACAGTTAAAAATCATGGTGTTATTTTAAATATTATGTAATGCAAGTGAAGTTTTGAATGAAACTAGCATAGTTCAAACATTTTCTTGCCATATCTTTTGAAGACAGCATCTACATTCCTGCTGCAGCAACTATTGTATGTGAAGCAGGTTAAAACAATATCCTCCTTGTTCAAGTAATAATGTTTGCCATATAATACTGTGCTATATAAAACATGGAAACAGTGGTTGTAGGGATGGAAAATAGACCAATTATGACTCTCTCTCTCTTTTTTTTTAAATTTACTAATATATCATTCATGTCAAGTATTATTTACTGTATATCATATAATTTTCAATAAATAAATTGTCTGACTCCGGTATAAGTAAACTGAAAATCACTAGAACAACCAGTGACTCCCAACCATACATTTTATCAACCAGTGAGTCCACAATCCAGTCCAGATGTCTGAGATCTTTACTTAGTCATACTTACAAACATAAAAGTGAGTCAGCATGAGAAAAGAAATGGTGTGCTTTCATTAAATGTATCATCGTCACAATTAATGTGACAATTTGTTGTGATATGAGGTCATATCATTCAGCCCTGCCCTGTAAACAAAACATCTTTGTACATCTTGGTATATCTCTATGTCTTTGTAATGCGTGTTGTAGCTTTCAATTAAAATCTTATGTGCCCAAACAGAAAATTAGCAGACATGAGACTCAAATGCTTTTCAATCGCTCTTTCCCTTCCAGAGGTGACCGATGTGTCCACTGGCCAGACTCCTTAAAAATATTTATATCAGACGATCAAGCTTTGGAAGTGGGTCTGCATTTTCTTTCCAACGAAGTCGCGGATTATTGTCGATACATTTGGCTAACTGACGTGACTGTTGGGTAATTTTGTAAATTGGAGGCTGGCTCTGCAGAGGGGGGCAGCTATTTCACACACAGCGGTGTCGTCTTGAGAGCTCCTGTGTGCAGGGTTATGACTGATACCCAGCATCCCTGTTTTCATATTTTCTGTGTTGACCTTTCTCCGTGTTCTTCCCCCTCCTCCTCGGTTTTTCTGAACCGTGGGTCAAGAAACGATGCAGTAAGCAGTGGTAGCAGAGGGTCTAACTCATAGCATGAAATGACAGATAAGCCTGTCAAGAGGGGGGTGCTGAACGTTCTGTGCTACATTTCTCAGTGCAGGGTCACATAAATTGTCTGTGTATTTCTGTGGAATCCCAGTTACAACAGGCAAGACACAGCTGAACATGGTGGATGGGATTATGTTTGTGAAATGCAGCTATAAAGAGACAGCAAGGCCTCACCAGGGAAAGAGACTGAGACATTCAACAGGTTTGATCTTATTGGTCACACAGACATCTTATTTGCTCAGACTTTCTCATAAACACACACACACACACACACACACAAACACACTGTACAGTACCTACTTGCTCCAAATTAAACATCAATATCCAGTTTTTCCACCGAATAACAAGCAATAATCTCTATGATCACTTAATACGTCTTTGGTAATTGATATTTACACCATTTCAGTCATAAAATGATCAAATTTCAATAAAGCTAACTTTTACATACACGTGAAAAGCAATATCCGAGAAATCCCATGTGGAAATTGGGGGAATAACTAACATATATCTTAAATTAACCAAAATTTTTCAATTGTGCCCATGAAAATAAAAATTCAGTTCTCTCAAGCAATGTCTAATAAAGCCTTGCGGTGAATGGCATCACTCTGATAATTCACCAGTATTGCCAGAAGCCCACAGGGGCCCCTCATGACTCTGAGCTAAACTCATTACAGGCTTCACTATGCAATGTTATGGCTTCTCTGAGGAATATTGCCTGCTCCAAAAATCACCCACTCATTTTTGTTTCATGGATTGCCATCTTTTACTGTTTTCCTGATAGGCAGATTGCAGAACCTTGCATCATTGTGAGCCACACTCTAAGCAAATAAAGAGGACATTCAAAAAAAAATCAAAAGGAAACATAGTAGATGTAGTTATTCCTAATACTCAGGAAGGTAATAATAATAGCATCAGTTGAACAGAGATTTTCCAGCTTTTTAGAAGGATCGGAAATTGACATTTTTAATATTATTTGGGAAGTAAGGTGGTCGAGAGTAGGAATAAGTCCTTCCACTGGACATAAAAGGAGGTATCCCTCCCTACTGAAGTGCCCATGATCTGCTTTATTAGTCACCTACAGGCTCTTAAGTCTCCCTGGTGACGTGCAGCATCATACTGTACACAATTACACAAGTGCCTAATTACAGTGCAAAGGCTCTAGTCCAAATTGAGAGTGGGGCGTTTGAAATGATCACAATTACCTTTAATTGACTGCTTAATTTACTGTTGTGTAGTGCTTTGTCTGCCTCACACAATGTGGGCACGCCACAGAAAATTTTAAGTAATCACAATGTATTCTGGGTGAGATGGGTTTCTACAAATTCTTGACCTGCTCGCTCCCACTTAAGGAGTCTCTATCTCAGACTGGTTACTTGAGTCGCTGGAGAAACGTATTAGAGTTTAAGCAGCAGCGTGGATTCCCTGGAGGGTAAGTGCCAAGCTGAATTTGATGAGGGCAAGTTAAAACAAATAACGTTTGTGTTGAATCACAAACACGTGCAGTGAGACGCCGGCCTCTCTGGGGAGGGCAAGAGGAAAGAGGAGATCTCCGTGGGGAGGAGTGTGAAGTCAGTATTAATTCAAGCTCTTCTACATGTTCTGTGAGGAAGTATGTTTATTTTGAGTGTAACAATATATTTTAATATGAAAAAGGCAATTACAGAAAGAGAGGATAATAATATTTAAAAAAAAACACATGTTAAAACAACATTGTTTACTTGAAAGGCTCTAAATGAAGATCAAGGTAGTAAATATACAATTCAATTATAGGAGAAGGAAAAGCAGTAGGTTTTCAGGCTTGATTTTTAAAATCTCCGTGGTGTTTGCCCCAATGATGGGGTGAGGTAAAGTATTTCACAGCAGTAGAGCAGGGTAAGAAAATGCTCTGCCAAAATGTGGGATTTCTTACTAATCCTTCGAATAAAGAAGGCCTGCATCCTGTGATCTGAGTGTTCATGGGGAAATAAGGTCTGAGGAAGTTCTGCAAAATAGGGAGGTGCTGATCGCTGAAGAGTTTTGTAAGTAATAAGTAGCGGTTTGTTTTCTGACCTGGATGAAATAGGAAGTTAAGTGAAGTGAGCAAAGGATTAGATGGAGTTTTTTTTTTAATGAGTGGAAGGCCATATTACAATAGTCTAGTCTAGACGAAATGAATGCATGAATGAAAATGTCTGAATTGTGTTGACTGTAAAAAATTGGGTGAACTCAGGCAATGTGGCATAGGAGGAGGTGATGCTGATGTTTTTATAGGAGAAATATAAGAGAAAAGTCACAGGTATTTGACAAGCTGGATGGATATTTTTTTTAGCCCAATAGTCATTTCTGTTTTGTCTTTGTTTAGGTGAAGTAAGTTATTTGACAAGCCAAGATCTAACTGTATTCGAACAGCGATCGTGTTTGAAGGCATCATGTATATCTCCAGGCAGGATGGGAATATCACTCAAAATGGAAGTTTACACTCAGTTGATGGGGGAAGTTGCCTAGTGGGGAGCATGTACAATGAAAAAAGCTTTGGTCCTGAGACAGAGCTTTGGGGTACCCCACATATAGGGGACTTGACAATCAGAGAATAAGCTGTCGTCGATAACAGCTTTATCTATTCATACAGCGTTAATCTCGGCTCCCTTGCATATTGCTACTCTGAGGGACGTACTGTACCGTACAGACCATGTGTGTTGGCATACTGCTGTAAGATTTATCTTGTTGCATGCAATTGCCTGTCGAGATGTATTCCAGGCTCATGGAATTACAATCATTTGCATGAAGCTCCTTTGTTTAAATGGTTACACTGCTACTCCGTTGACTCACTGCTCTTAAATACCGCTCTTTTATTCAGGGACCCAGTCACCAAAGATGCATTGAATTTAAATTTAATTTAATCCTGCATTTCTCGTCCCCTTGTCTTTGATGTGACCTTCTATTGCCCCTCATCCATCATTCCAAAAGACAGACACCTCGGATAGGCTTTGGTTCCTGTCTGAGAGGGGGGGGAACAGAGAGGTGGTTTTTCATCCCGGGGTTGAAGAAGAGATGGAAAATGACTGAGTCCTCTGACACTCCTCTTCCTCTCTCCCTCTAAATTACAGGACTGCTAGCACCAGAGCTTCAGCGTTTGAATGCTGTTTCTGAACAGAAATTGATAAGGCAGTATTGAGGGTAGGATTTGTGTTTCTGAAAAACTGTACAGTGTATATTGCTTTATCATAGTGTCCAGATGGACATCTGTGTCCCTTAGTTATCTATAACAGCTGGCACTAGGTTGGCTATTGTTACAAATCTCGGCGCACTGAATCCTATTTTGTGTGTGTGTGTGTGTGTGTGTGTGTGTGTGTGTGTGTTGAATTTTGATAAGGATGTTTTTTTTTCTTATCTACCGAGTAAAATCACGTTTCCTTGTGCAAGGATGTTATGAAATTCACATTATGCTCTGTTGAAGCATTTTATTATATTTCTGAACCTGATATAATAATTACTATCATACTTACAGGTACCATTGTTTTTCAAATAATCAGATGCCCTGTGGAAATACATTTCGGAGCATATATTCATGAACCCTCTTCAGAGGAGTCCTGTGACGCGTATTTGGCTTTCAAGCCTTTGGTTGATAAACGTTGTCCCAGAGAGTGTGTCACAGCATGTTGCCTCCTCATAGGAACAAGCTTAGCAATTCCCAGCTGGAGTTTTGGGGGGCCCTCAAAGGGTCGGGGCCGCAGTGGGGAATGGACATTGGCAGTGCCATCAGATTTGGTGAAATGCCACAGTGGGAACAAAGGCGAATGAAAGAGCCCTGTTGCCCTTTGATGCCGCAGCTGAAATCGAGGGCTACTGCCAAGGGGCGTAGAGGAGGATGAACACAGAGATCATGCTGCACACTCTGGCACAAAGCACATTCCCTCACCTTCAGCAGCTGTTTCACGCTGGCACGTCTCAGGGTTGTAATTTGTGGAAACACTGTTATTGTGTGGAGAAGGCTCGCACATGTTCATGCCCACATAGCAGAATTTCTTTCGAGCATGTTTGTGTATGTGCATGCTTGTCCGCAATACTTTCAAAGTGGTTAATATTTGCTTAAAGAGATTTAGCAGAGAAAATATTTAGCTTAGATTTGGGTATGTTAAATTTGAAGTTGCTGTATTTCCATCTGTCCCCCTGTTTTATGGGCAGTTTGGGATTAACACGTCACAAGAATTAGTTCTGATTGGCTCCAGGAAGCTTCATTTGATCCGGCCCCTGCCTAGAAAGCCTCCACTGACCTCAAGTTAATCTCATATGAATTCAATGAGCTGATATTGTTTTGCCCGTGAGGATGTAGTTCTCCTTCGATAGATTCCCTTAAAATTATTATAAATTATTGTGGCTTCAACATTACATCAAATGGAGAAAAAAAAAAAACTGTTGACGTTGTTTGCAGTAACTTAGATATCGAACTGTAATTTATCATGACTCGTACTGTATGGTGTCTTTAGAATGACTTTGCAATGATGGATTCACCTAAGGCCCAAGTGAATCCTGTATCGGAGCCCGCAACTGCTGCTGCTGCAGCTCTCTAAATGCGCAGTGCAGTTCATTGTCTTGTGGGGTCCCGTGTTGCTGGGAGACAGTGCCTGCCATGCTTTCGGCCGCTCTGTACGGGATGACTTCCTGTCAGGCAGGCTGGTCAGAGTCTGGGGTTTCTGCCTCAAACAGTGGTGCTGCCAAATTTAAAAGTGTTCATAATTAGTTTCATTTGACTCACAGTGCATTCCATATCTGTTGAGCACAGCGAAGACAAACAAAACATCTAAAGCAAATAACATCTGATTGTTTCCCAAATGGGGCCGCTGGACAGTGTCAGTCTGAGCTGATCAAATCAAGTGGGTATCTTCTAGAGTTACGGTCTTTTTTTGTTTCGATTTCCCGCCAACTCTTGAACACCCTGTTGTAGTCGTGCTAGGGTAGGATCATTCTGGTGCCAGTGCAGAGTGCAGGAATGATGAACTCAAATAACTCTGTCAAAGTATGGGTTATCATAAATGATTATTATTCTGGCAATCGTCACTTTTTATTAAAGCGCAAGACCATGTCATCAAATCGCTTCCCTTTGTCCTTTTGTCTGGTGAACGGTTCAAAACACCCAAAGATATTGACTCTATAATCCTCACACTCATCAGGTTGAAACTTGAGAATTTTTAGATTTGCTTGTAAGCTGTCTAAAAAACTTAACAATTACCAATATAGTAACAGAAATACACCTGGCGTTTCAGCCTGAGGCATGTGAATGTTGTACTGAGACACACTTGAAAAAAATGTACCCTACTATTTGATACTTTAGGACATAATGAGCATACAGTATTTATACACTTGTTCTTCTACGGGGACGTAGAATGCTTTTTCTTAAAAATTCATTTATTTTAAAAACTGTTCAGTATTTCGGGCACTTCCAGATAATCTGATCACAAAATGTGTCCTTTCCTCTGACATTCTTTCCCCTTCTCCTAGATACATAAATGTCATTATGTTGCAAAGTGACAGGTAATTTGCATAGAACCAGCCTCCAATTAAGTTTTACATTCTCAGATGCCACGAAGAGAGGAAACAAACAAAAGCTCTTGTCTGATGGACAACTTTACTTTAATGACCTCCTCTTTCTCTTCACAACCACATTCTTTTGAACTGTGAGCATATGGTTTTGCGAATGTCTACTCTTTCCTTGTGGAAGTGGAAGTGTAAGAAGTTTTAATCTGGTGGCAGATGCAGAGGGGGGGAAACTACAAACAGCCATTGCAGGTCACGTCGAGGTTTTTGACGGTGGACAGGCCCTGAGGTCTGAATGGATGATTACTTTGATGAGGCTGCATGATTAGGAGTCTCTCCCTGCCTCCTCTTGGTGCCTGTCTCACCCTCTCATGTGGATAAATCAAAGTCAGCCCCTAACTGAGTCTCTGCTGCTCCTCTGTCTGCAAAGTCATTAATCCAAGGATGTGGCCTACGGGGGTTTCTACTCCTGCTTGACTCAATAATTGTTACATGAAAAATAAGCTTAGTTTCTCTCTCCCTCGCCTTTTCCCCAACTCACCACATCTGTCTTTTATTTGTTCTAATAGGCTTCTGCTCCTAGTTTTCACCCCAGAGGATGAGTTACGTGTCCTGCTGGGCTTTTTCAGTGGGATTGTGTGTGTGTGTGTGTGTGTGTGTGTGTGTGTGTGTGTGTGTGTGTAGCAGCACTGTAAATTGCTATGCTGCACCCTCACTCTGTGTTGCTCTAAGGGCACTTTTACAGAATCTCCCACTCCGTTGTGATTTGCGACATCCTATTTCTTCTTTTTGTCTCCGCTCCAACATGCTACCTCATGAGTGTAAATGAGGTTGAAGAAGCCAAAGTAGGAATAAAAAGCAACTGGGTTGAGAGAGAAGAGAGACAGAGGAGAAAAGAAAGAGGAGATATCTATATATCTATATATACAAATAGATATATAGAGATATATCTCCACACCCCTGTTGCCGAGGGTGTGGAGGGTGTGTGTCTCAGACACACACCCTCTTTCTTTTCTCCTCTGTCTCTCTTCTCTCTATCTCCCAAATGTTTTTTACTGTGAAGCCCCTACCTCCCTCCGCTTCCTCTGTTATCGTGGCCCGGAGAGGAGTTGTGAAATTCATGACACTCAGATCTGGAGGGGCTGGGTGATGGAGGACGAGAATACTCTCCCGAGTTCCTGCTGGAATCTGTCTGTCTTTGATGAGCGAGTTATACAATTTCAGCACCCCTGATAATCTCGCTCTTGCAATTTGTGGCAGAGAGAGGGAATCTCAATTGTTGCATTTGGTTATGGAACAGTGGCTGCCTCTGCAGTGCCCGTTTCTGCTCCATAACCTTTTAACTATACTGACCAGTAGCGTGTGCACAACCTGAAATGGAATAATGGATAATGTCATGAAGATAAAGGGAGATAAAATCTTAATACTTTGTCCTCTCTGTTCTGCTCTGGCTCTTTTTTTTTTCTCTCCGCGGTGTAACTCATCCTAGGCGGTACAATCTGTTGCTTGAAAGGCAGAGTCTGTCTGCTTAAAATTCAAAGTTCTCTGTGTCAAACAAAGGTTTCAAACAGCCCCTGAGACACTCAGCAGATTGAGAGGATGAAAAGTAGTTCGTCTAGCCAACAGCGAGAGGTAGTCTTGCTCCAAGACAACTTAATTAGACTTTTGCCTTCCTTTTCAATTGGCTTCCTCTTTCCTGTTTGGCATCCTTACATTAAACCCTGCCTACAGTGAGCATGAGGATTATTCAGTTTCGTAGGGACTGGTGAATACTTTGTGCCATTTCTTCATTAGAAATTTGGAGGTTGCTCTTAAACAGCCTTCAAAATACAACTTAAGGAAGCCATTGCTTTAAAGCGGTGCTTTTTGAAGCGGAGCAAAGGTGCAGTTCATCCTGCATAAAGTTCAACAAAAAGGGAGCGGAAACATGGTTGCGGGCATTTCAGGCCAGTGAGGCAGAGTCTGTTGTCCTTGCGATCTTGTCAGGGGTGTAGTTGTGCGCACAGCTGGTAAATATTTAATGCCTGTGTCCTTCTTTGCTGTTTCCACAGGGGAGGAACTCTATAACTATGTAGTAGCTCATTAGTCCTTAAGACCCACATAAGAGGTGTTACTGCGCTTGGCGGTTTACTGACTTTTATCGCCAGGAGAGAGTGTGGACGTTTGGACGGCTACTCTATAGGAAAATGTGTTTGTGCTGAACCTGCAGTATATCAGCTACTGTACGTTCAGGTAGCGGATCAATGCAGCAGTTGGTTGTAAGTGTCAACTGACTATTTTGTAACCACAAGATGATCAGGAGCCCTTTGTGTTTATTTAGCCATGCTGGCGGCATGGCTACAGGGGTAGCAATAGCCATCTTTCCGTCAGTCTGTCTGTCGGTCGGTCCATCACTTTAGTCCACGTTAAATGATCTCAACGACTATTGGCTGGAATGGAATGAGCCCTACTTACTCTGGTGATCCCTTTTTTTACTTTTCATCTAGCGATCTATAAACTCTTGTTTGCACATCAGCTACCATATGTCAGGTGGCGAATGAAGGCAGTCATCTGTTGTGAGTGCTGTAACATCAACTGCAGTGTGAAACACAAGACTAGCAGTAAGCCCCTGTGTTTTTTGTCTATACTGTATCATCTTTCTTTGTCAAATACTATGTTGTAGACAAAAAAATGAATGCTAAAATGTTAGTAATTAAGTTCCATCCCACAGTTTATGTTTATGCATTTCACTCTCCGTGTTCTTCTTTTCTCCCGAGAACATATTTATCATTTTCTGCTAGATGTTGTGTCTGGGTAACGAGCTCCTTTACCCTGTGTTGTAACTCTGTGTCTTGCTCTGGCGGTGATTTGCGAGCATAAATATTTATCTACTATTGCAACAACAGTGTTGGAGGGTGGACCGAACCCCATCTCATAGAGGGCAGCCTCTCATTACTGCCCCATTCCTCCCATTGCCAGTCAAGTCCTCAAAGTCCAGGCTGACCTGCTTCAGAAGAGCTCTCTAGCCAGCGTGCCACGTCTCGTGAATGAAACCTGTGGACATAGACTAATTACACCAAACTGCCCTTTCCCCTTCACCTGCCTCACAAAAATTACTCTGGGTATATAGCTTTTCTTCTCTTTCCACATCTTCACGAAGGACTTCTTTTGAGAGACACAGGGGAAAAGCAACAGTGAAAAGAGCTCTTGAAACTACATTACCTTAGTGACAAAAACAAGGTTGTCAGCAGAAGTCTGGCTCGGGAGAATCATTCTGCTAGAGACATGAAATTTTAGTACCATTATCAGGACAGGCTGGCTGGAAAGCAGGAGCAGCCAATTGTGCCCACTTTGCCTTAAATAAAAAAAAGGGATCTGACTGGGGGAGGATGCTAATTTTTGCCTGTGGACTGTAACGAGAAAGTACATTAAAATACTTTTTCAGTACAAAAAAAATTGCATAAAAAGCTGTCAGATAAATGAGAACTAAAAGTATATGAAAAGCATGTATGAGCATGAAATAATGTGGAAATCACAGAATTTGCAAACTGTCCTAATGGTTCCAAACAACCAAATTCTAAGAGACTGAACCACCTCCTCTGAGACGAGATCCTCAAAAGTTATTGCGTTCCGACTCAAATATATTTGATGTCAGCCCCGAAGTCACGACCCAAATATACCCAGATATATTCTGATAGATTTCTGTAAATCTATCACCTCAACTCGCAATACATTTATTTGTCCCTAACCAGCTATTTAGGCCTAGTGAATATCAATAGAAGATTGACTGAATAGTCAGATGTCAGAGGACAATCAGTATCAGTATCAATCAACAAAAGGAGCTGAAGGACCTTGATGGGGACACTGTGGATATCCATGGCACATTGCTGCGTCCTCTCCTCTAAGCCTCTGATTTGATTTAGAGCCCGTGTCTGGCCAGAGTCCAGTCAGAGTGAATAGAATCACAAAATGTCGACTGGGGAGTCATCGGGGCACCCTGACATTAGCACTTATGTGTAGGGGGACAAGAGGACAATCAATGAACTTGAACCAGACAGGGCACGGAAGGATACACAGTGCCATCATGGCAGAAACTTCATGATTTACTCAGATAAACAGTATATAAGACAGGCAGGAGAGAGGGCAAGGAGGGGAGAGGAGAGGAGAGGGGAGCATGCAGAGAGCTGAAAAGGAGAGGAAAGAAAATGAGAAGAGACAAGAAGAAGGTGAAATCAGAGGTGATGTGAAATTGATATATCCCTTTCCACTTAGCCTGATGTAGGTGTCATTTGACACGTCTCGTCATTCGATTTATTCAGGAAGTTCAAGGGAAATTATGTTGATTTCAGTGGTAAAGTGTCTTTCTCTGTTCTTTGATCAAAATGCAAAATGTTTTAATGTCAGTTAGAGGGCTAGAACTGCTAAGTTGAAACATGTCAGGTAACATGAGAGGCTTTTGCATATACATCAGGCGATAATTTGCTTCGCCGCCATTTCGGTCCGACCCCATTTCAGCGGTTGCTGTCATCTAAGATGTGGACCTGGCAATTCGACAGCAAACTAATATAATGCCGGACAAAATTACAAAGACTGTTTTGGCCCACTCAGATGGTGACACTCAAAAATGCCCTGTTTGCTTTGAAGTCACCAGGCTCAAAACTTACACTCCAATGACAGTCAAATTAAAGTGGAAACAAGTGTGCCAAATTAGCATCTGACGTGAGCTGGCATAGCACCTTGGCAACTCCAGCCCAATGCAGACTCTGCCAGATCACGGAATCCTCCTAAACGGTATAGAGAAGGAATGAAATCAATCCTGAACATTGCCAGCATGCCCCTTTTTATAAAGAGCTAAAATAAAAAATTTAAACTTTATATTTAAGAATGTTGCTTAATATTATACATAAATGATTAAACTATCACATTATAGCTTACGTTTATTGTCTGCTGCCTCTGTCATGCCAGTGTCTCTACGTGAACTAGATGCTCGATGTCGAATCCTTAGTCATTTTCAAAATCCATATACTCTGCTGTATTGTGCTTAAAAAAAAAAAAAGTCAACTACAGTAGAGTTGTATGATTTGTTGATTAATCAGTGACTTCCTCCACATAAAAGTAATGGTACCTATTTTGATCGTTAATTAATTTAATACTCTTTTTACAAGTGAAAGTGCCAGTTTCTTAAATGTGGGGATTTGACGTTCTTCTTTGTTATTCATAATAGTAAACTGAATATCTTTGAGTTTTACATTTTGTTGAATAGAGCAAGCTATTTGAAGACATCACCTCGGGCTGTGGGAAATTACAATGGGTAATTTTTTCCCCCTATTTTCTGACATTTATTAGTCAAAATGATCCATCGAGAAACTCATTGGCTGATCAATCAATAATGACATTAATTGCGAGTTGCAACAAAGCAGACAGGAAATCCTGTCTTTTCCCTAACCTTTCTGTGTTGTTACCGCTACACGCTTATGTTCCACAACAACCATTCTTGAGCAAAGAGTGATTCATATGATCACTTGCCAGGGCTGAACAGCAGGGGGAAGTTGCCTTCATCAGACATGGATAGGAAATTTAAGTATTTTGTGCTCTTTTCCTGCTGGAAATGAGACAGAATTAGTCAGATAAACAACAAGAAATCATCCTGTTTGTTTTTAGGATGACGGGGACGACAGGGCAGCCGGACACCCCTTTCCTCTAATCTGGCAGAGATGGGAGCTACTTAGTCAGAGAGCACAGAGGAGACACAAGGAGGGAGGGCTGGGATGTGTACACACATAAAACACTCTCAGACAAAACACACACGTTCAATGAGGGCTGAGACACGGAGGGAGGAGAGAGGAGAAAGAGGTAGAGGTGTAAAAAGAGAGGGGAAGTGGTATGTTTGATATTCTGTAGCCCCGTGTTGTGAATGGCACTGCTATCCTGCGTACCCCTGGAAAGTCTCACCAGCCGTTCAGCAGGATGCCTCAGAGGAAAAGGAGCTTCACATTTGGAGCCTACGGAGGGTAAGACAATGGAGAATTGATTTACTCTGAGAGTTTGCCACCCTTTTCTCCTATGACAAAACTACAGGGCAGTATTTGAGCACCTGTTGCGTCGCGTTACCAGCCCGTCTGACTCTGTCACAGAGGTGCGGTGAGAGGAAGGCGTGACACTGCTCTCGGGAGTTGCACGGCACCTGCTCAGCCACCGCAGAACTGGACTGCCAGCACAGTGAACTCCTCCTCATTCACAGCTTTGACCGTTAATAGGCAATTACTGTTGAGATGCCGAAATAATTAGATCAGTGCATTGATGTGTGAGGCCACGCTGGTCTGACAGTGCAGACTACTCAGAAAAATACCCTAAATGTATGATAGTGAATAAAAGCAATGTACTGGTAGCAAATTTGTCAGTCCATTAGTGATAAATACATGAATCCAAAAATTATCAAGACATAAGGGGATTTTTTAAATTACCACTAAAATGCTTTTCCTCTGGGTAAAACAAAGACATAAGAAATGCTTCTCAGAAAAACAATAAAACGCTCGGTATACCGAGTTATTGTGAGATTATGGATTCAATTAAAGGCTTATTTAGGTAGTGTATCACTCTGAGGAAAGCAAAAGGGAGCCATTAGCAGCATCTTCACTTTGGTGGTAGTGAATAACTTAAATATCTCATCAGCATGATTGAAAGAGGGATATAAAAAGGAAATTATCTTTAGCAGTCACAACGTGAATCTTTCAGATTCAAAAATACTTTGGTTTATGAGCAAGGAGCCGCTCACCTACATAATGCATTAGAATTCAAGAGCCAAAGAAATCACTTGTGAGCTCTGCCAAGTCTGCCTAGAAGACACTCATGAGACTCAATTTGACATTTCTGTCAGGTTGAAAGCTAGCCTATGAGCACAGGCAGATATCGCCGACGAATCGTGAACAAGGAAGCACAGTATAGGGCACGGAAAACAACATTTTTGTAGGAGCAACAACCACTTTGCACCAAGATATGCGATGAGATTCCAGGAATATGCGGTCCAAAATAAAAATGTAGCGGAAAGAGAAAGTTGTGTTTTGTTAATCTGTCTTGGTTTTAGGTAATTGGGTCTTTGTTGTCACATCACCTCCGTTTCTTGTAAATTACCCTAGTACCCTGACAGGGTTTTTGCTCACCTAGAAACTGGACACTGATAAGCTCTTGATATCGACTCGAGTATTGGGTGTCAGACAGTCAAGGTCAACCGGATGTGACTCTGGTTAATTGGAAGTACTTGCTTCTGTGGACGACGCATCATTGATACTGTGATCTGTGATCTGTGATCTGTGAGCCTGGAATTGAGGTTCAACAAGGTCTCAAACAACAACAAAAATTTCTGGCTGTTAAGGTGCTTGGACTATCTCGTTAGTTCTGTTTGTTTTTAGTGGAATATATTTCTGAGCTGAAAAATCATGTGAGGAATGTTTTTTTCACCTACAGTGATAATTGGGGATGGATTATGGCCATTTTCCTCATTATGCATGAAATTGCTTTTGGGCAATGATTCTGTTGCTTAATTCTGTCGTCTTCTGAATTAAATATCTGCACTGTTCCTGTTAAAGTTATTTAAAGCTGCATTGATCGATATTTTATACTGACAATAGATTAGTGTAATATGTGTGATGTTAAGGGGGCCGGAGTAGTACAGTGTGTTTTTTAGCAGCTTTCAACAACAATTTTGCACTTATGGCTGGCGATTTAACTGTTTCGGTTCACGCTCACTCTTCTCATCAGCCAATTTCCAGTTGCAGCAGCCAGTCACAATATTTACATTAAAAAGCTGCACTCACAACTTGCAAAGCATCAAGCAGCACAAGAACAAGGTTAGTGACAGACCATCAGTCTATCAGCTAATCCATGACCATAGAATTTAGAGAAGAGAAATGATCAGCTAAAGAGATTTTCTGTCAGGCGTCTCAACAGATACCAAAGATTAGCTTTGGTATCTCAAATGTCAGTGTAATGTTGACAGCTTGTTTCACTCCTGGCAAGTGGACATAAAAGTCACTTAATGGAGTTTATAATGATGACTGAAGAGATTCATTGTACATTTTGAGCAACTGCAAGTGTTTTGTTCCAATGGTAGTCATCACTGTTGATGCTAACTACTGAAATCTGGGAAAGAGCTACAGTATTTAGCTGTTTAGAACAGGAAATGTATAGAGTCGATTTGATTCATTCATTAATTGCATGAGTTTTAAGGGTAGTTTGGCAGAGCACCTTTACAGCCTGTCCTGGCTCACACAGTCACATATTGGAGCAACACTACTTCACTTTGTCCCCAGAGAAGTTCTACTGGAACGGTTTGCAAGTTTGGTAGCCTGCCTATGGAGGGATTGTGTTAATTGTCATTTTCCAGACATCTATGATCCAGTCAGATAATCCTGTAGTCTCTAGCCCACTCCTCTAATCTCTAATTCATCTATCTGACATGAATTAACACTTTTGTTTCTAGAGAAGAAAGAAGCTTTTAACTTTTTCACTTTAATGTGTCAAAGAGATTTGGTTTGTTTGCAATTGTCAACTAAATTTGTCTCTGTTGTTAAAAGCTTTGTTGTTGAGAAACAGTCTCTCTAGGGAAATTAATGCTTAATGAATAACACGGAAAGGATTCTCAAACACAAGTGAATGGGGCCCAGGCTTGGACCATCAAATTACTGGTCTATTTGTTTCAGGATTTGTCCTTGAAGATGATTTTGTCGCAGCAATTTCAACATACAAATTTAATGGAAATTGCTGTTATTAGATTGATAATGTGGCTGTTTCTGCAAAATCCTTGTAGACAATTGCAAACAAAAATGGATGGAAATTGGGCCCTGTTTAAGCATCAATTTGACTTTCACCTGTGCCATTTCACTTGTTGATCTGACATACTTTTAATGGCATCTAAATTGAGAACAGGCAATTTTGTGATGTGTGGATGAACAGTTATTTATAACATTGTGGATAATCCGTAAGCTTTTTCTTTAAACTTCCCACTTGTATTTAAAGCATAGGAACAAGCAGGTGAAGTCAGTGCCCCCTCAAAAGCACTCCTACACAAGCTTGAAGGCCTTGTTTGATATTAGTGACTTACCTATGTTGAGATTTGAGGTTATGATGGTCAGCCTAAAATAATAGCTGGCTGGTTCCCTGCTGTTGAGTGAAGTCAGCTTTAAGCCTGAACACAACTGGCAACTGCTCAGCCAAGTGAAAGATTAGAGGATTGTGCGCATAACCCATTGCTCTGTTACAGTGTCCCTTGAAGGTATTATACCTACCTGATGATGGTGTTGAAGAGGAGGGGGAGGGTGGGATCGTGCACATCTTTACTTTTGGACATTTTGGCTGTATTTCAGGTCTATTTATTTATTTATTTTTGTATTATTCTGATCCATTTGAGTGGCTGTAGCTATCTGCATCCAGATACAAATACATTTAGTGAAAGAGTTTAAATTTCATTGCTTTAAGCAGCCATAATATATATCTTTTTATCATAACAACGCATCAAATGACAATTAGACAATTTGAAATGAAAGGGGTCGTTCAAAGTGATGAGCATGTAGAGAATTGTCACCTGTATCTGCAACTCCCTTCGGCTTTACGGAGCTTTATAGCGAGTTTCAGCTCAGGGATTTAGCGTTGTTTTCACTGGCAGTGAACAGCTGTTTTTTTTTTTTTTTTGCAAAAAACTCACTGTACACTACCTGCCCAACACCAAACAACAGACAGCCGCAGTTAGCAACTAGCTGGAGCGTTCAGCAGCTAAAGAGTGAGATATTATCTTCATGGGTTGGTAGAGACCAAAAACAGAGGTAAAAGTATGATGAATATATTGCCAGAAGGCCAGAAACACAACTCCAAATGAAACATGATGTTGCTCGATAACTGCTGGATGTGTAAATAAGCAACTGTTTGCTCACAAGTTCACCATATCCACTTAAAGGTGATGGTACGTCAACATCAAATATTCATGACTAAATAATCAACATCAAAATTGGGAAAAAGGTCATTATTTAGTTTAGCACTCAAAACACACAAAATTCAGTCTGTTTCATCAGGTCCGTGTGGGTGTGGTTTGATCAGATTTTATTGACGGTGACCAAATAACCACCATATGTCACCAGATTCTGATTTAGTTGTTTCTAAATCCTAAGTACATGACGTCACCTTTTTTCCAACTGAGCCCAACTAACTTCAAAACAGTGAGGAAAAAACACAAATACAGAAATGTTTCACATGAAATAACAAAAATTTTGTTAGAAAAACATTGTGTTAATGTAGGACCCCATCACTAATAGTAAGAAGCTGATTGAGAAAAGAAGTGGTCACTGACTGTAATTTTGATGTCTCTCATTTGTATTCCCTCCATGACAATTCTGTGGAAAGGCAGCTTTCTTAATGCTAATATATTCAGTCCAGATATTATATTGAGGATTTTTTTTTTTTTTAATTCTGTTGACTTGTCTGTTCAGTTATTCACATCAGTTTGAGAAGATTAAAATGTTTGTTTGCCTTATCAGGATGCTGCCAAGCTGCATCTTTTCCCAGCAGCCAACCAAGTGCTGCCTTTTTCCCCTCAAGGGGTACGCTTGTCAGTTTTACTAAAGCTGCATTCAGTTTTTATTCCAAAAAGTTTGATGGCAGCTCTTAAGTCTAAATTAACTGCTGAAATTCCGGTTCACCGCCATCTCAGTAGATGTACATACACACCAACTGGTATGAGAGTAGACTGTCTAGAAAATAGGAAAATTGTTAAAAAAAAAAAAACAACAAAAAAACACAAAAACAGTGAACTCAAGTCAATCACAGTTTGTAATAAATCATACTTTATGATTAGCCCCACAAACTGAACTTAGCAGTTCACGACAGTCCTTATTTATCAGGTCTAGCAGAGGAAGAGTGCTGATGTGGGATAATAAGTGAAGTGCTCTTGGCAGTCTTTTTCTGAATGGTAACGCTTCCGAATCCTTCCACTCAAAGAAAGCTTGATGGATACACGTACTAGCATCTCATTGATTTCTCAGAGAATATATTAGCTTATTTAAAATCAAATGATCTTACTATACTGGGAGTATTTAAGCTCACTGTAATAACATGCAGACATTAAACAAGGGAAATAAGCTCTAAAATGAGGTTACTTAGTATGTTTTTAGGTCTTGTAGTGAGACATGAATTTGAAAGTCTTGAAAACTCATAAGTTATATAAATGTAGAGCTGAAAGGATTAGTCGAACAATCGATTAGTGGACAAACAAAAAAATAATCTGCAACTATTTTAAGAATTGGTTAATCGTTTCTATAATTTTTTTTTAAGCAAAGATACAGAACATTCCCATGATCCAGCTTCTCTATTGTGAGAATTTTCCACTGCTGGGTGGACAAAACAAGCAATATGGAGACATCACCTTGGGTCCTGGGAACTTGTCATGGGCATTCGTCATTATTTTCTGACAACTTAGAAACTAAAGATTACTCAGTTAGTCAAAAAATCATTGAAAGATTAATCAAGGATAAAAAAAATAGTTTTTACTTGCATCATAATATAAAAGCTCAGTGTTGCATAGCTTTAAACTGTCATAGTAACCAAGCCCATTTTGCTACCCTCTGCTCTTTTGTGTCCGTCCTTCAGTGAGTGTCATGTGCCTCCACAGTAGATGGAGGTGTAGTTGTTTATGTGACGGTCTGTTTCTCACTCCTGACTGTTAACACCAAAACAGTGTATTGCCTGTGTCAGCAGGGGTATAATCACTAACCGTATCGCTGACTGGCAAACTAATATTTCCATCCTCAACACTGGGCAACAAACACAGCAATAGAGCAGAGCCCTCAGCAGCAACTCGCATTAGGTCGGTGTTTCCACGTCAAACACATTTTTACATTTCACAAGTCACAGGTGAATTGCACCTAATGAGAGAACCAAGTGCTAAGAGTGTGCATTGTAAGAGTGTCATTGAATAACATGTTTTGGTGTCTGACACACTGCGGTGATACTGTTTCAATTTCTTACATCACCCTTCTCCTCTTGCATACGACTTTATCCAATATTTGTACAACAGACACAAGTACTGAAATAAGAGAAAAGGGGAGGAACGACCGAGTGAGAGGTGGTGGGTCAGGTAGCGAGACACAGCTAGAGATAGTGACGGGCTAGTGAACTATAGAGCCGGCAGACGCAGAAGACAATGTAATCAGCGTGAAGACGGAGACATGCACAGATGCATAGATAAGATATGCGTAAGACACGTTCTCGGGCCCGGTCTCACCACCCGGCTCTATCCTGCCACCCAGTGGTGTGGGCACGCTATTGAAAATTGACCCACTGCTCTTTGGAGAGTAAATTAACACTAAATCCACGATATAGAGTTTATAAACGATATTTGCAGGGATCTTTTCGTACTGTCAACTGATCCCGGTCCCGGTGTAGAGTGCTCATAGCAACAGAAGTTACTTGCCTTTTCCCACAGAAAGTGAATGGCTGCCCTGTTAGACCAGATAGTTTCCTCAACTACATTTGTTTGACAGCTATAGTTTCTAGTTGTTTTCCAGATTAAGATTGTAGCACTCCATTCAAAACACATGACAAGCTTATAACACACACTGTGTTGTTATAGATTGAAATACCCAACAGTATAAAAAGTAGTCAAAATTTGCGCCACCTTCAACATATTCAACAGTAAAATGCTATTTACCCATTAAATCATCAGCAATAATAATCCAATTATATAGTATTATATCAGTCATTGGGTCATTTGTACTTTTGATACTTTAAATGCATTTCGCTTATAGGGTAATACTTGTGAGTTTTTTTTTTTTTTTTTTTTTTTGCTAAAGTGACATTTTCAATGCAAGACCTTTACTTGTAATGGAGTATCTCTATAATGCAATATTTCTACTTTTACTGTAGTAAATGATCTGAATACTTCCTCCACCATTGGCGGTGCAGCAGAGATGTGTGTCTGGGCTTGAATTCATTTTTTGAAGATGTAAAGAGAGGGGGGCATACTAAAGCTAAAACAAGGTTTTAATCTGCTCTTTAAGAAAAAAAAAAACATACACATGGTGTCAGTCTGTGCGCCCTGTTCTTGTACAATTCAAACCCTCTTTGGCATAAATAGATTATTTAAAACTGAATAAGATGTCATTCTTTGAATATGTTATGGCAGTGATAGTAAATCACATGTAAGTGTTGCCTTTGAATGCATCCCCACTCTCCCTGAGTAAATCTTACAGTAAATGGTTTTTGACATTGCCAGGAATCTCATTAATCATTTTGATTTTTTTTTTCATCATGAGACTGTGTAAAGAAATGGAATATTCAATAAGTTGTCTTTGTGTCAATGTCAAGAGATATTGTGCAACAAACGCTGGATGAATGGCAAGTTGTCATTAGACAAAATTTCCCTTCTCGAGAAATCTTGCTAAGGTCGAGAACGGTCGATTTTTATTTTTGAGGCAGACACATTACTGAAATGCCCACAGCAGTGATCCCACAAGAAGCTGAAATTGAGTCTGGCACATTGTTATTGCAGGCTAAACTTAAACCAAACTTCAGTTGCCTTTTCTTTCTTTGTCCACTTAAAGGAGACTGCCAGAAGAATGGCTTCAATGGTCTTGCTGTTGTTTTTAATTTTTGTTCTTTTACTGAGGAATGGAACAAGTGCCTGTCAGTGTGTCTGCATCAAATGGCAACAGTAATTATTTGATTGGCTTAGCCCTTTGGGAGGGAGGGATAAGCTGTGGACTGATTGTCCACAACCCAAAAGGGGCTGCTTGAAAGATTGATCCAGGTGGGAGAATCTGCTCTCTATCATTTGTGTGCAGGATGAATGGAAACGGAGCACCACAGAACTCCTAACACTCTGGAAATTTAATGCATCCACAGAGGAAAGCAGCCAAATCGCTTATTTCCCTTATCCTGGCTGCCTTTTATCTCCCATTCCCTACTTTTCTCCTCCTGGCAGATAATGTTACCTATAAAAGCCCACGCTTTGTCTTTCCCTCTCTGTCACTACTCATATCAACCCATATTTCCATGTATCAGCAACGGATCACAATTCCTGTAATTAATTCCACACACACATTCTGCACGCTTTGTCAGCATTACATGCTTTTTTTCCCTTTTCATCATATGTGATTTCTGAGTCTTCTTTTTATAGAAAAACCTGCACCTGCATCTGCCAGACGCCCCTTTCCATCTTTGAGACGATCCCACTCTGGATATACTTAGCAAGTACTGTAGCTCGCAAGCAGAGGAGTAGATAAAGGAACTGGAGGGAAGAAAAGGGATTAGTGGAGGGAGGCGATGTGGATCATGTTCATCTGGCTTCATGGAAGCACAATGTGGTGTATATCGTTGAAAACATAACGTGCACAAACCAGTATTTTTGTGTCAGCAATTGATCAAATCATCATGTAACTTGAAAGGGATCGCCTGTCTTGATGAACCCACACGAATTATTACCCAGATCTGCTGTTCCCTTCAACTCTGTGGAGGTTTACAGTGACATGCAGCTCACTGTTTTGCTTTCACAGCAGCTCCACAGTTTTTGCTGTATGCTTCCTGCTCAGCATTAAACAGTGGACAGACAAAGGTCGTGAACAGCTAGTGAACAACTGTAGTGGGGCATTTAATGGCTGAGGAGCCAGGTATTTTCCTCAAGAGTTGATGGAGAGAGACCAAATGAGAAGTAAAAGTCGAGTGAATTAAACTCATTGTTCAGGAGAACAGAAGCTTGACTCAAAATGAACACTAATGTTGCTCTGTCTACTTGAAGGTGATAATATGTCAATGGTAGTGTTTATATTTGTTTTTTCTGCCCCCAAGCTGCCAAAAAGTATAGGAACAATGGCCATTTAGCTATTAAGGCTTCTGATCAAGCATTTTCATTGGTTTGGTAAAAGCTAGGCTCATGAAAACTTCTTTTATATTAACTGAAAAAAAAAAATTACCATCAAAAGGCCTCACAGCATGTTTAATAATTCTCCAATACTTGCTGTTATTTAGTCTAAATAAAACTGAAAAAAATGCCCAGCGTTAAAAATGGAAATAAATGGAGGTAAGTCTTAGCCTACTCCAGTATAAGATTGTTCAGTATTGATGTTGGTTAGGAGGTTCACACATCTTGCCTTGTTTCACCGTCTTCAGATGTTTTTTTTTTTTAATCATCCTTCAGATAAGCATTGGATGAGAACCAACATTAATCTGCTGTCAATTTGTTTCTCTCTAGAGTTGACAAGAGCTTCTCCAGAACCAGAATCTTATGGTGAGTCCTCTCCTAACTGAAATACAACATTATCAGAGAATTTTGTTTTAATGCTTGACTGCACTCCCTTTCCAAATGTTGGGTTTCCAACTATTAAAGCATTTGAGGTTCAGGCTACAAAGCTGTTCTCCTATTCTAGATGACCTACAAATACTTCTGATTATATATCCAACTTCAATCATCCGAAAGCAGAATGACACATGACTAAAACGTCGTGCCCTAGCTCTGGAGTTAGGATTGCACTATATGTCCGTATTCATATTATCCTCCTGTTCCACCCATGTTCACTTCCAGCATTTTTTGTATTGTGCAGCAGCAATAAACAAGAAATTCTCTGTACTTGTACTGTACGGCCAATTGAGTCAGTATGAAGAGTTGAGAAATAGCTTCTGACTTCTCCACCAGTTTAATCAGTTTAATGCTTAGTCAGTGACTTGGTGGAAGAGGTATTGTAATGAAGTCATCCTTCTTCACTTTAATATTCTAAAAATCTGCTTTTTTTTTTTTTGCCCCAAAGTGGTGAAATTATGATGTCCTGACTGCAGACATAGTTAAAAAGAGGTGAAGGCTGATAAGACCTGTATTTTCAGAGCAGTAAAACCATATGCAGAGTTTCCCTCTTCCTTATCTCAACTCTCAGCTCCTAATAAGATTTTTCAAATGTGCATAAATTTTTTTTTTCTCACTTAGAAAAACCTGTCTCTACTTATGGCTTTGGACATCTGCGTTTGATCAGGATGGAGATAGTGGAGCTTGTAATGTTCCCTACTTGGCAGGTAGTCTCCCGGCATGGAGGAAGAAATGTGTGGCTGTAAATACAGGAGCAAGAGCAGATGGAGGGAGACAGGGAGCACAAGTGTGTGTTTAATACCAGCTGGGCATGTAGGGCACACGCCTCCGAGATCTCAGCCATCAAGGGCCACAGAAAGATTGATAATACAATTTTAACACAAATACTTATTTGCAATTTTTCATTTACATGAAAGTGTAGTAATGAATCCATGAGAATTTTTGTTTGTGGTGCTGTTAGTTACAGTATGTGCCTTTTTTATATTGAAGTCTATATTTACATAAGTTTGGTATTTTATTATTGATGTAATATGTAGATGTACTAATATGCACAGTTTCCTTTAGTATGGAATCAGGGCAGCAAACTTCCTCATGAACATCGGTTATCTGCTATAAGTGTCTTAGGTTATTGGCAGACTGTTTCTGTTTTGCATGGACCAGAATTGGGTATAAAACCATCCCCGAGTTGAATGAGAAATAGAAATGGAGAGAGACACAGAAATGGAGACTAAATATGAAAAACATTTTCTTAAGTATTTGTATTTCTGTGTCATATGCAGTGAAGTGTATTCCCTTTGTTCAGAGGGATTTTATCGTTTTGTTTGCAAGGCTCTCAACTAGCATACCAACAGCTAAAAAACTGTGTTGCTTAACCATTATATATCGAATGGGCTAAAGACTCATAAAAAAAAAAAAACTGAATCATAATGAGTCTGGAAAGGACAATGGGATGGTGTACTGCAGAGGGGAAATTGAAGACGCAAGGAATTCATAATGACGGTTCAGGTTTCTCTCTGTGGCAAACAGGTCTGTAGCGCATCCTAATGGTGCCTCAGGGTTGGGCTGAGCAGTTGATATCTGCGTATCCACAGCGCAACTCTCTGATTATAATCACTGAGTCATGCCAAGTGTGTATTCCATCAGTCTCTGGCTGCACTCAGATTAAAAAACGTAAGTATGAACAATATACTTAGTATTTAATAATTCATTTCTTTTTGGCAGAGGGAATGATTTCTTCTTCTCTAAATCCAGTACGCTTTGTTCCAAAATCTAATATAGTTGGATAACTTTGGAAAAAAGCTTTACAACTAAATTAGGACATGTCTCAGTTTTGTCCATGGGGGAGTTTTTTTTTGTGTGGGTCTGTCCCTCACCGCTGTTGTCACAGGAATAGCAACATGACGGTGAGATTTACGACAGCGGCTTCAAACCCCAGTGTCTGTCATTAAAAATTGGCTTTCCTGGATCCCCTGCCAAGGCCACTGCTTCAAATCAATCACATTATCCTCAACTGCCCAGTTGTAGGGGTGTGTGTGTGTGTGTGTGTGTGTGTGTGTGTGTGTGTGTGTGTGTGTGTGTGTGTGTGTGTGTGTGGATACAAACACAGAGCTCCCACGTTTTTCATTCACTCTTACCAAGCAGAATCGTCTCCGACACTTTCTGTTCGTATTGATGTAACTTGAGTACCCTTGAATCATTTGGACAAGTAGGTGCTCTTCAGGAAAGGTGAGGACACCCTTATTTTCCTATGCTGAACTGCTTAGAGCACAGTTTTCCCAATTAAACACTCATTAACTTGATTGCTCTCGATGATGGTGGTGCTTATCTTCCTCAGTCTAAAGCTCCTTCTGTGCTGCAGTAAGGAGGCCAGAATAAATGCCATGGCATTTCTGCAAGAGTTGTCATTCTGGATGTGGAAATTTTTGTCCCTAACAACTTGATTCTGCTCTAATGGGTAAAAGCCATTGAACGTTATATTACAATCAAAATTACTGTCCGTCTAGTGAAGCAGCAAATAAAGCAGAACAACGTAATCAGCATGTCTACTGTACTCTATAAACTATAAATTAAAATAATTTTTGAAATAATGTTTATTTACGGGCAGCCATTAAGGGCCCCTTGTTTGAGATAATGTAATATATTATGTATATGCAAAGCTGGAGGCACGTCTGTTGCCTTGCAGCCATCTACTCTAAGCAGCAGCAGGGTGAAGAGCCCGAGCAACCCTTTGACTGACACGAGGAGCTGGCTGGTAATGAAATGGTCCTCAGGCTGAACGAAGAGAGAGAGTGAGGCACTTCAGATGGCTGTTAATGGCCATTCTCCGTCCTAATACAGGAGTCAGTGCTATGTTGACAGAGCAAACAGGAAGACAGAGTAGTCAACTGTTGCTCAGTGGGCAGATCAAGGCTCGCATACTGATTCAGGGCATGACTTTGCTGTCATGGGGACAAACAGACTGTTAACATTTGCCGTTTTGGACATTCTGGATGGAGACATCCACTAAATGGCATATACTTGCACACCATATAAGCAAAATATTAGAGCTGCGTTCCTAATACTGTGTTGAACCCCTTATTGCTTCCTGAGCAGCCTGGGTGGCATCTTATCTCACAAATGTTCAACTGAACTGAGATCTGACAGCTGAGCGGACCACTGCATCGAACTGAATTTATTGTAATTCCAACACGCTGCTGCCGGGATATCCTGTTGTTTCGGTTTTAGCAATGAGAGCCAACGTGCAACGAAAAACACACCCAACACCATGCGACCATTACCACCATACTGCAGTATTGACACATGGCATGGGGGGGGGGTGGATAAGATCATTTTCATTGCGTATTCCTCACATAAATGCAAAGGATTCTCCAGACATGAGTCTTCTAACACCACTCGGGAGCTGGCAGGACTGGATTTCATTCAGGCAGCTTCAGTTCCCTCATCCCTCTGTCCCCACTGCACTATTACCTACTGGATGTTGTTTTTCTCACATCACAAAGTATTGGTCCCATCCTTAAATTACAGAAATTTATCACAGTTCACTCTGAGGGTAAGCGATCCCACTTTTCCACTCTGCATACCAAGTAATATCATAATCCAATGCAAAAAAAAAAAGTTTCTGTTAACTTTGTTTTTTGCTATCCAATGTAAATTCACAATCTAATCCACATAGTAACATAAAGGCAAAAAATAAAAGGCATTGCCTAGAATTTTGATTAATGTATTGCAGAGATCGTTCTTAAATAAATCACCAGCGTACTGTTTTTATAGTATGTGTGCACACAGTTTTATTTAGAGTAGCCTGTATGTCTAATTTACAGAATAGCAGCACAATAGATTTGGATTTTACATAATGGCCTGGTTGTTACCGTAGCAGTGGTCTGTCTTGTGATGTCCTTGTGTCTTCAATAAACCTGAACAAAAATCTTTTCATGGTGGTAAAATCTATAAAAAATCCTACAATGTTTCACTTAACTTGAATCTTTTGTATGAAAAATGTCACGCAAAATATCCCTTCAAAATATGTCATTGTTTTATACAACCACTTATCTTATTAGGCATATTTTACATAATCAAATGAATGTGACTGATGTTAATTATCTCTAGAGGCACACGATGAGAACAGAACAAAATCCTGTCAGAACCTTTCTTGTATCATTTACAGTGGTGATGGTAGCGCTAAATAAACCCGGGTTGTGTCTCTGGCAATGTTTCGCAGAGGCAGAGCAGTTGAGTTTTAACATAGATAAAAAGCAGCGGGGTTCTGGCTTTATTTCTGGTCCATGGGACTGACTGTGTGCTATTTTGGCTACATCAAAACCAGGCCGGGAATAGACCCCTCCTGCGACCCAGACGGGCGTGCCCGGCCCTCAGTGACTTCACAGAGGAAAACATTACGACCCAATGCCGTCGCAGTGAGGTCTGCTTATGCAGGTTGTGCAGAGGGCACAGTGAAAGACCATAGCGGTGGTGATGGAGGTCATTTTAGCAGATGGCGTTCGCCTCTTACTCAGTAGCACCCGTTCGGTTAAATGCATGCTAGACTGCGGCTGCCATGGTAGATGCGAAAAAGTACTGTCTAGCCTCTTGTCATATTTAAAATCGCATCTTTTTTAAAGATTATAGTGCTTAGTTCTAAGACATTGTGACATAGAGGTGTTGTTACTCTTTTGTAATGTATGACTTCATATTACAATGTGGGGTTTTTTTTTTGCCCACTCGCCATTAACCTAGAGATTATTAAAAGCATTAATTATAATGTTCCTCGTGCAAACACCTACTGTACATTCCTCCATGTTGCGCTTCATTAGCCTCCCCACTTAGTATAAACGTATTCGGCTGAATAATTGAAAAGCTCCGAGGGGGTAATGTTGCTTGCAGTTGTAGCCATTTAACATTATCAGGGCGTCGACTCCCTGTAATCAAGCTCTATTATATCTCAGTTCACGAGACACTTCAATTAGTCACTTGTACATACCTCACTGAGTAGGATGACAGCGAGCAAAGGACAGTGACAAAGGAGGAAATGATGCGTCAGTCTTACACTGCAATTGTTCCACTCAGGCATGTGTGGTTTGCTTTTTTTTTTGTTCAATTTATGGACATTGATCATAATTCACATCATCCTTCATAGTTATACGATGATGTGTATGCGGTCGGGGTCGTCAGCTACGTATTTCTGAATCCATTTCTGAGGCACAAGCTGTCACTGGAGATGAAATCATTCTTTTTCAGGGAAAGTGGTGAAGACAATGTCATGTTTCATGCCGAGACTTCCGATAGAATTTTACTGCATGGCTCATAAACACATGGTGTAGTCTGTAGTGGCAAATGGTTGCAGTTCTTCTTGATTTCCCACAGAAACATGAACGCACTTGACTGTATCACCATATTCACATTCTTTTTCTTTTTCAACTAATTTTTGACATTTCATGTCTGTATGTTCTCATTCTCTGCTTCAGTCTTTTCTTGAGGTCAGCTGTGTTGTTTACTGTTATTTCTCTTTTTGTGTGTGTGTGTGTGTGTGTGTGTGTGTGTGTGTGTGTGTGTGTGAGTACTTCTCACTGAGGGACCGTTGTGCCCACCTGGCACAGCTGCTGACAGCCCTGCATGTCCACAATATTGACTCTAATCACCCAATTAGTCACTGGGGCACTCTAACGCCACTCTGCAGAAACACTGAAGGGTGATGTTCGGTTCAGTCCACTCGATCAACACAGGACAAGAAAAATATTGTCAGAATTTTAATTGTGATATCCCTTTGTTTGGGAAAGTTTGTCTTACTTTACCTACTGAGAAATAAATGAAAATAGTAAACCATATAGAAATAAAATAATGCTGATGCTAGCTGTTTATATGTGCTGTTTAACTGATTGAATATAAAGTGTACTGATCCCAAGCCTACTACAAGGCATTTAAGCTGTACCTTGGTGGTCGCTGGTTCTCAAGAAAACAAAGGCAGTTCTTAGCTTTTCTTCCACCAAGTCCATCTGTAGTACAGCCAGCAGACTAAATTTAGCTCCAAAACCGTTTTTTTCTGGCCCTCAAATTATGTCAAAATTATCATGTAATATTTTTATGATTAATTTTTAGGGCAGTTCACTGTGCTTCAAGGAGTGTTTTTTACAGAAACAATCACCAGCAGCCAATTTAGAGATCCCAATTTCCATAAGTGTGAATGCGATCATGTTTGTCTAAATGTAAAAGCCTGTGTGACTGGGAACCTGTCCGGGCTGTACCCTGCCCAGTCAATGCTGGGATAGTCCAGACCAAGACACACTGTACAGGAGACAAATGGACGAGTATGAGCAAAACCATTGTTGCTGCTATCTTTTTTTTAATCAATTTTGTCTAATACATTGGAATTTAATGTAAACCTGAAACTTGATTTAGTGGTTCCACATAAACTCTATCAAATGTAAACTGCACAAGACAACACTTGAGTGTAGTCTGAAAGGAAATCGGGGAATGATGCTGGTGAACTGTGGATGAGCCACAGCAATTCTTCCATATGCTACCCGCCCCACTGGTGGTCCTGTGGTTTCACACTCAGTTTGAGTCCAGGTTTATCACTGCCAACATCAATAGAGATGGCCACCCAAATGCAAGGTAATTACGAGGGCCAGCGGGGATCTGGGAGTGCTGACAACACCGTTGTTGTTTAGAAGAACTGCTTCCTTTCCCGCCTGTCAAGCAGTGAGGGGAATGAGGGGCCAAGGCCAAGTCCTGCAACCCAAGGCTCCACATGTTAATTACATTTTAGATAGTAAGTCATCTTCCGTCTCTTTTCCTGCCTTAGTTTAAAGGTGCCCTGACGAGTTTTCTTGTAAACAAACAAAAGTTATGTTTACATTCAGTGTTTCTCACCAAAACACTGTGTGTATCCTTGATGTCTAACATTTTTTTTTTTTTTCAAATACAGATTCAAAGGTGCTTTATTGGCATGAAAGTTTCAAAACACAACGTTGCTGAAATTTGAAATTACAGAATTGAATAGTTTGAAGTAAATGTTCCTTATTTCATTGAATGATTTACATTTTAGGAGGAAGTGAATCTCTGTCTCAACCTTACCTGTCCAACAGTAACCACATGTTCTGTTTTCTTTTGGTTGCCATGATTTTTTTGTTGTTTTTTTGTTTTGTTTTAGTTTTTCCTTGTTTGATTGTCAGTTTGCGATCACTGAGCCTGTACTTGGTCAGGATCTGCCCCTGTTTTCTATTTCAGACAGTTAAGAGAGATTCTGCCGATTCATTATCTCTCTTTAGGGACAGATAAAGCTCTAATCTACTCTGGCTTTTAGTTTCTTCTTTTCAGTGTTTCAGATAGGTTTCTTTATATTGTGTTATAATACGGTTTACCCTGATTAGTGTTTGGAAGCCAGTGTTGTTGAGAGACTGGTCAGTGTGTGTTTGAGAGGGGGCAGTTAGTCTCAGTACCAGCTGACAGGGGACTCTTTTCTGGGTTCAGCTCTTGGGTTTGGAGGGGTTTGGCATGGAGGGTATGTAAGGGGCTGGATTTAAGGTGCTTAAAAAAAATTGACTGCTCCCTTTGTAGGTGTAAAGTGAATTTGCAGAATTCTGCATGTAGAGATTCTGTTGGGCTTTTGTCCCAACAGGTATAGCTATGATGACGGAGCGGATCCCATACTTCGCTACCATATAGCACATTGGGCAGGAGATTTTTAATTGGAATATGGAAGTTATAAGATTTTCTCTTAATTGCATTTAGTGCTCTTAGAGCCGTTTCTTTTGGTGCATTCATTGCCAAATGTTTTGAGTAAAAATTTTTAAATCCAGTATTGTTAACATCCATGTTCACCTCGTTTATTGGAGCGTAACCGCAACCAACTCTCAATCAGCAGAGTAATGCGAAACCAAGGGCAGGATGTAAAATGTGCTACCCGTGCGCTCACATGCATGCGTGGGCATCCTCGTTTGCGTATAAAATACAAACAAAACGGGGACCCACTCGTAAAAACATTTCTTCATAGCACTGCTAGTGGTCGAAAAAAACTCCTAAGGGGTACCTTTGCTGTAGTTTAGATATACATAGTGATGTGTGAAATGGGATTGGCTCTTGGAACAGCCTGATACCAATAGGGGAAAAGTTGTATACCTTTTCCACTATTATGTTTATCTTTTGCTCTTGTAGGCTTGCACTGAGCCTGTAAAAGCAAACCAGGACATGTACTTGTCACTTTGAAACCCCCCCCCCCACGAATCTTAAAGGATTCACCCATTCAGAGAGCTGCCAGACATTTGGTAGAGCTCAGAGGAGCCTTTACATTGAACTGAGGAGTTCACATAGAGGAGCAGCAACTGCAGGGGCATTTTTGCAAAAGGTTTCAGCTATACCCTGCTTGTCACTGTAGATCAGATAACATTGCTCACGCTTGTTAAATGAGTGGAACCAGAGTAAAAACTGCAGACTTTCTGAGATATTGATGGAGAAAAGAGAAAGCTCTGGATGAGACTGAATCTGCCTTACAGTGTTAGAGGAGGGGGGGGGGCTTGACTTGTCCTCGCATATGTTATGGGTGTCAAGAGGACAAAATTCTTGTAAATTAAAGTGTTGCTATCGCTGCTTCGAGGAGTATTCTCTGTAGTTTAGTGGTGTGTAAATGTTAAATTCGGCTGCCTCAGGAGAAGACTTTGAACAGAGTGGGAAGAGACAGTCACAGTGAGAGACAGAGACAGAGAGGGGCATGAAACTAATGAAATGAGAAATGGGGAAAAAAAAAGAGTCAGAAGAGTCTCAACATGACCCAAATACAGTTGCTCTTATAATTGTACACCATCTGATTAACTTGACAATTCTGAATTCCCATGTACTCACTTGAAAGAAATAGGGATCGTTTGTTTAGTAAACCTGCTCCTGACCTGGTTTGACTCCCATTTGTTCTGCCCCGTGTAAGCAAAGATCCTCTTTCATCTTCATCTCCACTCCACTGTCAGCTCAGAGGCTTGAAGCAGGCAGAAAGATGTTGATTGTACTGTATGTAACCTGCATGCTTCGTGCTCCTTCTCTGCCTGTTGGAGCTCAGGCTTTTTTTTCCGGTTGAGTCCTACCCTCCCCCAGTTGAGTGGCAGACAATCTTACCTGGGATACCTCCTGAGTAATAAGTGAGTGTTCCTTTCGTTGTGGCGTACTTGCTTGTGTGTGTGTGTGTGTGTGTGTGTGTGTGTGTGTGTGTGTGTGTGTGTGTGTGTGCTTAACGTAGCTCTGGGCTACCTGTAACATTACACTCACATGAGGGTGTGGACGAGGCCCACAGGCCGCCGAATAGCCTGCCTCACATCTCCTTAAGGGTTTGTTTCAGGGCCTGCAGCCTGACGTATTGATTGGTACTACTATCATCACATTTTCTGCAGCTCGTACTACTCCTAGCAGACAGCTGTAACCTTACCAAGCAGCTAAATCTGTCATCAGAGGTAAGGCTTCAGAGCAAAGGTGCAGGAAGAGGAAGGATTGGCATAAGATTTTGGCGAGTGAGCCTCTCTGAGACTGTTTTTCGGAAAAATTAAGCATGTTTGGTAAGGTGATGGGTCATTTATTATACATAGATCTTTTTTAGCTTTTGTTTTGTCCTGTGTGCAGTAATATATGTGTAGGATAGTCTTATATAAAAAATGCCGCAAGTGTTACGAAGCTGAGTCACAGCCAAGACATTCATATGACACATTCTGAATCATCAGTTTAATCTGAAAACACCAAAACCCCTGTTATGGATAATGTAAGAGTATGCTCAAACCACATTTATTTACTACATTGGACTTATTTTGGATGATAAAGTGATTTAGAATTTAAGCAGTTCTTTGCAGATACTGTCCTACGTTTGGTGTAGAGGGGTGGACACGAACGGGCGACACGAATGGTATGGAAATCCAATAAATTCCTGTTATGCAAATCTACTTTGTTGCGACTATACACATAATATGTAGTGATGTCCTCTACTGTCTTATGCATGGGGATTTAGCCTCCCAGCAAATAGGAAAATGTGATCACTCAGTAATACGTTGGACAACAATGACCTGTGCTTATTCCTGTGTGGGCTGGGCAAGTGATTTTCTCCATCGTGTGTGAATGTTCTAGAAAAAAATCTGCAGCATTTGAGAGCTTTTCACCTAACTGCCTTTTCACCTAACACTACTATGTCACATGAGCAATGGGATAGTTAGGCTAATTTCTGCAGGACGTGCTTTATGATGTTGGAACAAGCTGTCATAGCGAGGAAGATAATAGGACAGAGAGTTCTGATGCCATCTTTAAAATGAGGTAATGTCCCTTGCTTTTGAAAACTTTGCTTTCAAGCCTACATCTGGCTGCAGAGTTTTTGTCCTACTGAATGAGCAAAATCTGTTAACAAGCAGACTCAGTGAGGCAAATGCTAAGCGAAGCAACACCCACAGCTTGAATGGGCAGCTCTCTGTCATAGAGGGATAAAGAGAAATGAGGGGCGATGGAGATGGAAAGCAAACAAAGGGGGGACATCGGGAGGGAGAGCAGGAGCTAGAGAGAAGAAAGCATTTGTGCTCGCCTCGGAATAAAAACAGTGAGGAGACCGCGCGCATGTATGTGAGAAAGAGGGAGAGAGGAAAAGAGGGAGGGTAGGACAGAGAGGGAGGATAGAGGGAGGGCTGCTCTTAGCATCATCTGACAGGAGAGAGGCTGATCTCCGACAGCAGGTGCTGGAATATAGAGAGAGACTTAGTCAGATACACAGAGCGAGCGATACATTCGGGAGCACCAAATTGTTGAGAAGAGATTTTAGCTGCAAGTGAGGCAGCACTTCAGACAGGTAAGCATGGATAGAGATGATGGGAGTCCATTGCGCTTGTAACTGCTGAAAGGTAGATAAATTGACAGGGAAGGAGCTAAAGTCAATACCAGATAAGACAGAGGAACAAAAATATCATACAAGCAGTTATAGAAGGGTTTGCCTCTTGTGTACCTCTGTGTCCAGCTCTGGCTAATCTGTCCTGATCTCTTCATCCTCCACTTTAAACTTTCTCTCTGTGTGTCTCAGTCTTCCAGGAAGTGGCTGACTGGCATCTCGAGTAAATGACTCTGCTTTCATTGTGCATTAGCTGCTGTAGTTGATTAGATTAGTTGCTGTCTACTAAGTGGACCTGCAAAGCTTAGGGGTTTATGTGTACTTGTCTCTTTCAGACTCTCTCTCTCTCTCTCTCTCTCTCTCTCTCTCTCTCTGTGTGTGTGTGTGTGTGTGTGTGTGTGTGTGTGTGTGTGTGTGTGTGTGTGTGTGTGTGTGTGTGTGTGTGTGTGTGTGTGTGTGTGTGTGTGTGTGTCTTTCAGTGTGTGTGTGTGGTGCTGGTGGAAGAAAAGATGCAGCCAAGCAAGACATTACCCTTAAAGAAAAAAAAATGATTCAAATATTATTTTTTTGTTCAGTATTTATGAATCTTAGGAACCCAGGCCCATAGCAGGAATTTAATCTATAATAGCACTGAAAGGAAAAACCTGGAGCTGCTGCAGTGAAGGTGAATTGGAAAAAAACCATTCTGGTTTCATATGTAGATGCTTTGAGCTTTCACATTCAATTGAGCTTCATTTGACTTACATCAACAATTATCAAGTAGAAAATGTGCCAGAATGTTTGCAAAGTTTGTGCTTTGGCAGAGCCAGTTTCATTTTCAGTCTTATTGGAGCAACTCCAGGATCTGTCTTTTGATGACATCAAGGGAGGAACTGAATGACGATGGTGGTGGTGGTGATGACGACGATGATGATGATGATGATGACCCCGTATAGTATTAGCAAAACACAATTACAGCTTTACACCCAGTAAAATGGGTGTAAGCAAAACTAGAAAAATAAGTCATTTTTGACAGACTCCCAATTACAAAGGGCCATTTCCTCGTTTCAGATCAGAAGTAAGAACACACAGGCTTCAATCATGCTGACAGATTAAGACAGATCTCTCCACAGTCTTCAGATTAACCTTGACATCAAAGTATTGACTGGTGGTTTACAGGGTAAAAGGTATTTTGCACCAGACTTGCAGAATTTTGTTGTTCTTTGATATATAAAGCCCTGTTTCAATAAAAGAATCGTCCTGCGCAGATCGTGCAGTTGCAGATTTTATATGTTCAGACCTATAATTACAGAATCACTGACCTACCTGACTTTGATAGATAGAGCACCATTTTGATCTATCTATCTATTTTCAATTAGATAAGTCTAAAGTTTGTTCCACTTCTTGTTGCCTACAGGAATTATTGCTCATTTGGGCCATAGTTACAAAGTTATTGATAGCACTTCTGATCTTTTTATTAATGTAAGATGCCCCAAGGTCTTCTCGGTGACGGAGACTTGTGTGCTAAAGCCCATGTGGTAAGCTTTAATGGAGAAAGTTACTCGACCATTAATAGACAAGGGTACTCTACAATAGCAGCACTCAATCCGATAATATCTGACTCTCCCTGCAGTGCCCTGTGGCTCTCTTTTGTTTGCCAAAGAAACCACTGTATCTGTTGAGCGGGCACACATGCAATAGTCACGTTCACCCCATGTTTAGCCTGAGGTCAAGAGTGTTTACTAGAAGAACCGTTTTAGATTTTTGCAGATGGGCCCCTGAGACGACCCTTTGGATTAATCTCAGACTTCTTTACCTTTCATGACATGTTTTTTTCTTTTTCACTATTTCATTTATTTGGTTTTATAACACACCTTGCTCTGTTTTTTCTGCTGCAGTGATAAATATCATACTACCCATACTCATAATACTAACACAGGCTGGTAGGCCTGACTTTCAGCTGACTGTGGTTACTCTTCTTAGACTTTGCAGGGCTAACCACAACTGATAACGATAAATTAACTGTACACTAATTTTTGTGGTGAAAAGTCAATGCAATTATCGTCACCCCAGATAGGTAGGTATACATTATAATCAGCTTATCTAGGTCATACATGAAGGTCATGCCACTATGTCTATATTATGTATATATAAAACAGTTCAAATAATCAGTTTATCTTTAAAGATATACCTATCAAACACGACAATCAAAACATTACTATTATGATATGTTGAATGATAAAAACACAGTATACCCACCTCTTAAAATGTACCTGCAATTTTTCTATGGCCAGTTGATACATTGTCCCTTAATATGTAAAATAATGGTTCCACTGTTTTGCTGTATCTCACCTGCCTAGACCCTCTCCACTCTGCCCTCTCACTGACTACACTGAGCCCACTACGGACCCATCCCACTCCAATTTATGTTTTCGAGTGAAGTTTTTTTGGAGCATTCAGTGCCGCCCAGCTCATTTGTATTTGCAGGTGCTGCAAAGCCTGAGCCATGATTGGACTGCAGAGAGGCGGAGTTCTTATCAGAGCTCATAACCCAGCAGTGTGTGGAGGAAGTTGCTGGCAGCAACCCACGGGATTAATTGGTGGATCTTGTTTCAGAGTGCTTTGTGTCCATTTTAGAAAGCTTCGTGCTGCCAGGAAATATCATGACAACATATGGTTCGAAATCGTAAGCCCTCAAGCAAAGGGTGAATAGTTATTTTGGAGGTTTGCTCACTGGTCTACTGACATAAATGGCACAGTTAACCAATGTTTCCCGGGTAGTGTAAATTGTTTACCTTGGTGCTTCCTGCAAGCAGTTTAGAATATGCTATTTTGAGTCACCTCTCATGATTAGCAGCGTGTTGAAAATGAGAGCATGTAAATAATGTGTAAACTTAAATAATTTACAACTTAGTCTTGTAATTTTGTTTAACAAATAATGTACTGTTTTTAACAGTCTTATGTTTGCAGAGAGATTTTTTAAATTAAATGAGATTAATATCTATTATGTTTTTTAAATCAGTCTCCTTACACATTATAGTTGCCTAATACCTTTCATCAGTGTCATGTATGGCAATATACGTATGTTCAATGTATTATTCAGCAAAGGAGAAAATAAATGTTCGACTGGAGCTCCTCATTTCAAAAATTAACCTGTCACTCTCCTTAAAACTGTATTTTTCTTTTGAGATGACTTATGAGTCTGGTAATAGTACCTATAACGTTCTCAAATTTTATGCCATTGTAACATTCATTCAATATTGTAATTTTTTTTTTTGTCTTTTTAAATGGAACATCTAACAGTGATCCAGGGAAGAGGTAATGTTGCTAGGTGACGCACGTATTTATACAACTGTGGCTTGAACCAGAGATCAGCCTCAGTATGGAAAGAACAGGAAGAAGGAGAGAATACCTGTAAGATGAATGTATAGTTAGCAAAAAATAAACCACAGATGTTTGTGGTAGTAGCCACACACTCAGCCCATAAAAGCGGATGATCACAGATCTTTTATTAACACCGGCACAAGCAAAGTGTGTCATAAAAAAGAAGTAACACAGCGTGATATATATATATATTTCTCTGTTGGCTCTCTACATCCACGAATTGCAAATAATTAATCATATTATGATTATGTGTGAGCAGCTTGGCAATAGGCAGCCTAACTGCCATTGTTTAAACTGGCTAGAGAAGTGTTGCCTGGGATCCGGCCGAGGCGACACAGTGACCCTGGCCACCTGGCTTCTGCCTTGCACGGGCTTGACCTGTGGCAGTCACCAGGTCCAGAACTCATTAGGACACCCTGCAGTATTTCGACTTAATAGAATAGTTGGTTCTTTATATAACCCTAGTTCATCACATGTAAGGAATGAGAATGAATCACCTGACAGAAAATTAATCAGCAACTATTATGATTTCACTTAATAGTTTAAGGAATTTTTAAAGAAAAAATGGAAAAGAATCTCTAGTATATATTATATATCTATATATCTATCTAGTAAACTGAATATCTTTGGGTTTTGGGACTGTTGTTCAGCGAGAAACTGAAATGGCAATTTTTTATAGATTAAACAATTACTCATAAATTATGAAAACAATCATTAGTTACAGTACTTAATAGTAGCACAGTAGGCCTTTACAGACATTCGGTCTTGTCAAACACATATTAGTTGCTGTATTGATGTGAGTAATAGCATTAAAATTCATTGGTCATTCCAAAATGAGAGAAAAAGAAGCAAAACATACAGGAATACACATAATACAACAGGTTAAGTATTTTGGAAATTGTAGTCTTTATTTTGAAGCACAAGGGGCTTGAAGCCCCGTGTAAGCTATAAAGAGCAGAGTATTTTTTATCACTGTTGGAGTACTTATATATTGAATGATACAACAGAATTTGTAGCAGCATTCTGTCTGTAAGATAACTTCTTTTAATCTACATTATAAAAATGTAACAAACAATGCACCTAATTGCACCTAGTGAGATGAATGATGGAACAGATGCATATATTTCTATAACCTTCCGCAGAACCATTTGTCCAGACTGTACAGTTCATACTTTCGTCACGCTCTTTGCATGCTAACAATATTTCTAATGCACCAGTGCCACACGGCTCCTTTGCAGCAATTGATGAATTACTGAATATTCCTATTTGATTTTAGACTTAATAAATCCATATCTTACAGTATCATCATGTCGTATGTCAGGATGATGACATTTGATAATGTGTGCTCGCTGTGCTAGTCAGAATATGCCAGCCTGAAATCCTTCCCTGAGTCAAACTTAACATTTATCCCTTTACCCGATGTATTTCTGTTATCTGCCTTGTAAATCATTGCGATGAGGGCATAAGCACACACACACACACACACACACACACACACACACACAAAGACACACAACCACAAAAAAATGATTCATCTTCTGTGATGAGACCCGCCAAGCATTGCCATTGGTAGTAAAAGTGGCAGCTGTCAGGCAGCTGCCATCTTTCTGTTTATTGAGTCTTTTTTTAAATCAATATTGATTTGCACCTTTGTGCTTTGCCTTTCATTGTGGACATGAGTAGTCCCATATGGGCAATTTGGGTTAGCAGCCTGCATGCTGAAGGAGCAGGTTACTTACACCTACTGTACGAAGATTAAAACCGAAATAAAGATTAAAAAATTTCAATAGAGTGTGGAATATATGCAGATGTAATCATTACATATTGTAATAATAACTGTGTTTCACAAATTTGGGATTCAGATTTATTATTGTTATTTGACCTTGCTACTTTAATTGTTCCCATGGGACAGCTAAACATGTTGTCACCACAGCCTATAGGCAGATTTCTGACTGAAAAAGCGCAGTAAGCTGCTTCTTTGAAGGCAGATTTTAAAGCATAATTCTTGGCTTGGAACTGCGTTTGACATCATATTTTCTTTGTGTTTTTGCGCAACAAAGTTCACACTCTTGAGAAACCGCGGTTCCGAGAAGCTGAGGATCCTGCAGAAAGAACTGACAGCCTCATTCACAAATTTTCCTGGATTCAGCACAGATCGGAGGCAACAAAGAGCAGTGTTCCTGCTATGTTACAAATAGATTTCCTAACCCCAACTCCCGGTCAGCAGGCTGTTGTCAAAAAAGTGCAGCTCTGTTTACTCAGACTTACAGATTCTCCCCAGCTATAATAGGTAAGGTGTCTAAAGATAAAAAGAGCTGCAATATCTACTAATCCTGCAGGAGAAAGACCACACTGTAAATGATCTTATTAACGTCTCTACCTTTAAACCACTGTGTGTTGTGTGACAAGATGGCGGAAATTAGGAAATATGTGAGTGTGAGAGTTTCCACCAATTTGTACTCCATTCTCAGCAAAGGGATCAGATTGCGCCATTGTTCCGTGTTTCTTTTGCTCCTAAGCAGTATTTAGGAAAGCCCTCTGCTGCAGATTTGTGAACAGGATGCACGCACAGACGGGCTGCCAGTTCTAGCAACTGACTGCTGTGTGAGACCAGGTGTGAAGTAACACGCTGCGACCAGAATCCCGGTCATACTGGTAATTTACTCCAGTCACACAGTGAAGAGAGGAGGCCGAGGGGAACAGGGAAAGGGAGGCGAGGGCAGCAGGTTAAGAGATGAAAGCTGAGGGTCCTTTCTTCCTCTGCTTTGTATCAATTTTTGCTTTGTTCTCCCTGGTTTTTTACATTTTCCCTCTTCCTCTGTGTGCAGTTCTCCTGATCCGCTGTTTCACAGTCTCGCCTCCAATCACGCTCAACTCACCATAGCTGGTGTGAGGGCAGAAACGGCAGGGAAGCTACACACAAAGGACAGGAAGTTTTTGTTTTATTTCTGACTGAAGAAATACTCTCAGGACAGTGGCGAAATACTTGCACCCTTCTCATTGTAGTAAGTGTTGAACTATCCTCATCAATGGGATGAGTCAGTTGTGTTGCAGACATTTTCCTGTTCTCTTATTTCTTACAGAAACTCAGCTCAAGGCTAGCCATAACCTCTCTCTCCCTCTCTCTCTCTCTCTCTCTCTCTCACCCCACCCCTCCATCCTCTCTGACTCACAGGAAACAAGATGGAAGGATTCCTCGTATTTCTGATGAAGTAGAGCCCTCACAAGCACACTCCCACCCTCCATTTCCTCTTCCTTCACTTTCAAAGGTAACGCATGACTTCGACCTGCTGCTGGTCTCTTCTCTATTCAGGTGTGCGTTGCTGGAAACTGACGCAGTGCCGAGAACCTGATCTGACAAATCTTAAACTGAGCTTACAAAAGAAGACATGTCAAAGAAAATCTTCATATGGGCACTTGACTATTGAAAAACTGCCACTATATACTTTAATAACATCAGTAATGGCTGCGTTCCATTTAGGTGTCCACGTTCCAGGGCTCTGGGATTGTACAGGGCTGGTGTCTAGCATGGCTTACTGATTCACTTGAATAAAAAAGAGCCATCATTAATTACTAATGTTGTTAGTTGCACCTGTGCATTTCCTCTTTTGACAGGTCAAAATATCTGCTGTGAAAAAGGTCTGTTTGAGGGTATATGCCTAATGGAGGATGATGTAGACAAAAGTGGATTGCAGTTATTCCCACCCCATATCTTGAGTTGTTTATTTCAAGTCAGATGATATTCTATACTTTTCTTATTGTCAACAAATCTCTATTATGATTTTAAAAGACCAAAACCGACAATTAAGTTATTTTACTGACAAGTATTGCCTGTCTAACCAAAGCCTCGCACATCTGGCCCATAGACCACAATTGTTGTCCAAAAACTATTAGGAAGGGTTAGAGGCACATCGTCGCTGAACAAATAATGAAGGAACACGGCACTGTAGTTCATTTTGAGTCGGTCACACATACTTTGTCCTAATATGTGTTAATTTGTGGCAGAAGGTGGTCCTCATTGCTCTATTTAAAACGACAGTGTGCAGCTGTTTTAGAAAATTACTTTCCCTTATTAAAAAAAATGAAAGTATTTATTTTTGGCCCATTTTAAAAATTCATATCTTCAGCAGGAACAAGTGCCACAGACAGGGTGCCTGTAAGGGAATCAGGAAGGACTGAAGATAGACTAACACATTCTTCTGTTTGGTCTTTTAATGATATTTGTCGACCAGTAAGAAAAATATAGAGTAATGTCAGCCTTATGCTATAAAGCAATAGGACAGATCAGTATTTGGCTTTGGGGATTGCATGATTCCAGTATGTGGAGTCACCATTGGCACTGAAACAGTGTTACCAGTCCATCACTACCATCACAGCATCTGTGCATTTTAATTCCTCATTGGGGTCCTCCCTCCTTTTCGCTCATCAAATCCTTTAGCTGTTACACCAAGGTGAAAGGTGCCTCCTCCCCCGCTAGCATAGTTGGCAGGCTGTTGTGGTGCTTGACAGAAGAGACTGTGCCTTCTGTCAAGGGCTTCTGTTACAAATATAGATCTGCAGCAGCTGCTCCTCTCTAATACATACCATAGGAGGCATACTGGTATTGTTTTTGTCACACATGTACTTGTAATACAGTTTGCAAGGGATTAATAATATGAAGCTTTATATGGAGCTTGCAAAGAGTAGACTTGCGGGAATACATTTGTTTTTGTTTTTAAATGCTGTGTTCATGTCTTCGTGTTTTCATTTACATATTTGTATATGTAAACTTGTAGACCCAATTATTTTATGATGTTACAAGTTATATGGAAGCCAGTGAGATTTCTGGCAAACTTTATGTGGCAATTGCCAAAATGGATTGCATGTGTCTAAAGTGACAGGTAGTTGTAACATCTACAGTACTTATATAGGGTTATTGGTTGCCGGCAGTAGGGTTTTTAAAGCCAAGAGCTTAAAGGGGACCTATTATGCTTATTCTTATTTTCTGTCATTTATATAATGTTACAACCTTGTTGATATTAAACATGGCCAAAGTTTCAAATAATGGGGTAAACGTATGTAAATGTAATCCCTGTGAGACAAAAGCTCAGGTGTCAGACTGTTCTGAACCCAGTCTACTTCATAGTATTATAGACATATATTGTACCCCAGCATAAATATAACCGATGGTGCAGATTTACTATATGTTCTTCTGTCAACAGCAGAATAACATTTTACTAGCAACTTAAATTTCTGTATTTCCTGATGGCAGACATTTTCCACTTTAGTAGGCATTCTAGTCCGAGAGACATCCTGCTGTAATCTTACGGATTGTCATGGTCTACACGCTCATATTATGGACTCTGGCTCAAAAATGTACTGATGAATTTGGGAAGTTTCCATTTCCAATCAATTATGTTCTGTTGCTTAGTTTTAGTTACTAGTTACTTAGTTTTACAGTTTGCTTTCAGAACCTCCACACTGATAAGAGGATGAGGCGGTGCTCACAAGTGCTGGATGCGCTACCCCTCGGCAGGCTTCCGGATCTTTAGCCAATCAGAAGAAAGAGGGCTTTTAAGGAGGCCTCTTAAGGAGGCCTGAGCTAATATTGCCTGTTTCAATCAGAGGCTCAACTGAGGGGTTGCATAATAGGCAATTTGAGATAAATAAGGACTTTTTTTTAACTGCTAATCATGCAAAGCCACTTTTGTGGAGTCTCAGAATAACGATATAGAGCTGGAAATTACGGAAAGACATCAACATTTTATAGTTTTATTGCTGTAGAAATTGCCAGTGGTTGAAGTTAAAAGCCATTTCAATAATTAAGCCAAGTGTTTCTGAATAGAACAGAGCTGATGCAAGGACTAAAGGCAGATTCACGTAGTGGAGTTTCAATCAGAGAAAAGCCAAGAGTACTTCAGAATACTTCAGATGATCATTATCTTTTCATTCAATGCATACTAATACACTCATATTGGCCTATAAGTTGCACATAGATGAAGCTACATAGATCTATGTCTTAAATCTTCTTAGTGTGGGGGTTTTACTTGGCACTCATGCGAGTCACATCTTGCTTCAGTGTGTTATAATCATATGATCTGAGCTGATAGTCCAATGGTTTTTACATTGTTATCTCCGGGTTTAACTACAATACAGGAGTCCCTTTTCAAACAATTTCAGATATTCGTCCATGTATGAGGATCCATACATGTGCTTCGTGCTTCAAAGTGAAGTATTATAAATTGCCTCAGGATCAGTTGCGTCTGAATACTACACGATTGAAAAAGAAAATAATCTGAGGGTGCATAGTTAGAAGGAAAAGTGGGTTTACCAGACCTCTATAGCCCACTCCTCATCTCTGCTTGATGCTAGAAACTTAAGGCTACTAGCAGAACATACCAACATCTCAGAGTGATCTGTCAGCAGTCAAGTTACATTGTGGATAATTTAGATGCCAGGTTTTGACAAAAAAAAAGAAGAATGCTTAGAATAAAAAAGATGATATCTCTGGTTCTGCTGCCTCGATTTTGATCTTTTCTTTTTTAAAGTGTCCATTGTGAGTCTGGCAATTTTATAGGACTGCAATGCTAAATTGATGCAGTTCTCTTTTAATCATTTCATTAACTTGATACCCTTGTCTACTGCAGCAGTAATAGAGGGGTACTAATGAATTCAGCAGCTATATACTGAAGTTCAAGGTTTTTGCTTTCTGAAGTCCTTGATAAGGCATTTGGTGATAATACTGCATCACACATACCAATGCTCACCAGATGCTCATCAGGGAGAGTTACAGTGCTACTTTTTCTAAACCGACAGTTCATTGCTTTTTTTCTGCCTCTGCATACAGAAAATTCAGCATCGGTTCTGTAGACCTTAGACTCTGTGGCAATCAACCAGTTCTTCTGAGGCGTTGATGGGGTGGAGTGGGCGATCTGTGTGAACTCCATTTATGTCTCTCAGGCCCCAGTGGCCACAGCAAGGTCAGGCTAGTCTCTCCAGCCAGACCTGATGAATGGCCCCCGATGGATTTTCTCTGGCTGAAAAGATAGGCTCCTCTGCCCACTGATTGACTGTCTTTGAAGTTTAGTTTTCCATTTTATTGTATTGCCTATGAGGATGTAGCTAACCCGCAAAACATAAATGGAGGGACAGGGAGTGGGTGTGGAGATGCTTTGGATGTAGATCACTGGCAATTTGTCTTTTGAAATTTTAATGGGGCTCTGTATGTGAGGATTTAATGAAGTACTGGGGTCAGAGCTTTTACTCTTCAGTTCGCAGACTGAGGAGAAATGTCTGGACTGTATGGTTCATGGATATTAATGCCCCTCATATGTATTCACTCATGTACTGTATTGAGACTCACTCAGCCATTCAACCAAGTCAAACAGTCAATCAATGAATCAGTTGATCAGTCGGTCACTCACTCTCTCGCTCATGCACTCTCAGGATCTTTCCTTCATAGGCACCCACACTGCAATTGCTGGTAATTAACAGAGAAAAGAGATGTATGGCTCTCACACAGCAATAGTGCGTTTACTGCAGTGGCTCCATATTGTCTCCGAGGGCAGGAGATGAAACGTGAGCAGCTTAAAAGACTTAACGTGCATGAAGTCTGAAAGCCTACTCCTCAGTCAAATCTGTGATTCTTTGCACTTGTTTATTGATGGCCTTGGGCTTCTTCAGTACATATCGTTCCATTAGCTCACACCACATACTGTAGCCACCAAAACCAAGCAGGATTGTACAACAGAAGGTTGACTTTCCTAACAGCTAGAGCTGAATAGTCGGACTCACCAGTGCAGCTTCGCAATCAGTATGCTTTATAACTGACACAATGTCAGTGCTCGTCGTTTGGATCTGATTAGTAATTAAAGTCTCACTCACATTTTGACTTCATGTAACAATTATACATGATTTTGTGGCAATTATGTAATTAGTATTCATCTTTCATCTGGAAATGTTATCAAATCCCAGTTTGGCCTTCAGCTAAAGTCAGTCTAGACCAGAGTAAACAGACAGCTAGTAATGAAGTGTAACCTTAGGATGAGATAGTGCAAAAGGCAGTCCGCTTCTGGTGCGTTATCATTCTACTGAAAGTTTCCTCTGTCCATACAAAATCCGTATTTTGTGCACTTTTTATTCAAACCATGTAACCGCTTCTTCTTGTGAGTACATCCCATTGATTTTCCTCAAGGGAAATCAATGCGGACGATTAGCTGACCATGCTTATCTTCTATTGTAAAATGAAAAAAACTTAATATATATGGGTAGACAGCTTTCAGCAGTGTTTTTTTTTTTTTAGAAGTAGTTCAGTGTTTGTTGATATCTGATGTTGGAAGTGCACCTGATGGAGAGAGCTGCACAGAAAAGACCACTTTCACAGAATGACAGCTCCCCTTCATCTCACAGTGCTTCCCTTGTCTATCTGTCCTTTCCTCCTCTGTCTCCCACCATCTCTTGTGCTCTCATGTCATACCCATGTTTAACTATGCACAGATGATTTTCGGAGGTACTGGTCTGCTTTCTTGTCTCACATGCTGTATCTCCCTTCGTGGAAGTGATAACACTTGGGGTTTTTCGCATTGTTGTTTTTTTAGCAAGGACACAATGCAGTGAAAAGTGCCTGATGCATTCCCTTGTAGAATCCCCAGAGTGCACCCTCTCATTTATTAACTTTTCTCATTCATTTATAATGGTTACTTTAGATTAAGCGCTGATTGTAAAAATATCTCACCAAGAAGAGGGTTGAAAATCTATCTGATGCCTTGTAGAGAAATAGAAGAATATGGCAAACAGCTCATAGCACAGCACCTACAATCTATAAGAGCGCTGCAGGTATAATTATCCTACTTTTCAACATGTGCTGTAGAACAAAGGAAAACAAACTGTAAAATTTATGGAAATTTCTAGGTTAGTCATTTATTATCTGAGATGTAAAAGAAATTCCTGAACTGAACTGCTTTTGTGTTTATGGCTGCCTCTCTGTATGGGACTGAGGAGAATTGTTGAAAAAGGAGGCTTGAGAAATATGAGATGAAAGTAAAGAGGAAGAGAGTAGTCTCATATTGTGCTATAACAAAAAAGAGAACTATGCCGTTTTTTGTGTGTCAACATGCAAGTGTTTGCATTAAAAAGAGAAGATAGTTGTGCAGAGTACACAGGGAGGGGAGAAACATTAATCCTCCCTTTCTCCTACTTCCTACAGAACAGCTGTTTGTGTGTGTGTGTGTGTGTGTGTGTCTATTAGAGGGTGGGGTGGGGGGCATGAAAAGAGGAAGGAAGGTATATTCTCACATTTTAGCACATGCGTTTACTTCACACATACGTGTGTGGACTCCGATGGATAGCTATTAAGTTTTCTCTGCTGGTTTATTGCCTGAGCGATAGTGAGTGTGAAGTGTCATTGTCAGTCTCACCTTTCTCCGTGTGGCTGACAGTGACATCAACACCCTCGCTCTTGTCAGCTTGCCTGTATCCGCACTTGAGGAATGATGACTGAGCTCAGGATAGCTAAGAATGTCCCCCGACGGCCTTTGCTCAAGAGAAGATGCCTCAGTGATGTGAGTATTTTCACTTTCTTGAAGTAAGAGATTCTTTTTGCTCTAGTTAATTCTGCTTGTTTCATTCTTAAAATAGCTTAGAGACAGAGATAAATATAGTGTGCTTGTTGTAGTAGACCCGTAGATACTGAATTTTCTTACATTGTATAGACAGATATATGCTCCACTGTCCCTAAAACTGTTTTAGCCCTGTATAGATAGGATAGACTGTGAGAAAGAAACTACCTTTTTACTATGACTTTTTCTTTTTTTTAACCTGATGATACCACGCTAAATACAATTTGCAAACTCTTTAATGATGCTATTTTTATTGGAACACTGTGTATAACTATCTGTGGTTTACATTCTGCTGCACTGACGCACTTCTCAGGAGAGATTCAGCACTGATGTGGACACTGTGGAGTCTGTAGTTCACTGATAATCTGGTCAGCATAGGACAGTGTTTGTTGATGTTTGTTTTGCAGTCAGCGGAGCAGTATCTCCCTGAATACCATATGGCACTATTTATTTTCACATGCAACAATGGACTGAGGCTGCACCTTTGGCTTTACTAGGTCAGGGTCAGCTGTGTGTGCTTGTGTGAGCATGCTTCTATGGGTGGTGATATGTGTGCATTTAAGTTACAAGAATGTTTTAGTAATGATTTAGTCAAAGTCTTTATATGTATGCACGTGTATGCTTTCCTATGGTTTTGTGTATTTGTCTGAGTTTGTGAGTGTGTGTGTGTGTGTGTGTGTGTGTGTGTGTGTGTGTGTGTGTGTGTGTGTGTGTGTGTGTGTGTGTGTGTGTGTGTGTGTGTGTGTGTTAAGCAAGCCCCTTAGTAAATTTAAGCTGTCATGTGGAAACATCAGCTTGGCACTTCAGTCCACTTCTGTTACATGCTGAACAGAGGGCTCACCCAACGATGAGCACTGCTGTCAGGGCTTCTGTGATCCTCTCCTCTTTCATCTCAGGTTGGAGATGCTTAAAATCCATAACTTGGCCTCTGCAGATAAGAGATGCGTGCCAGGGGGTGTTTTCTTGTACTTTAACCTGTACTAGTCCCCCTGCTAATTGGACCAAACACTACTAATTATGTTATGTGGTAGTGCATGGTCAAGGTGTAATTATAAATCCAGTAGCTGGATTGATGCCTCTTTGTCTAATGAGCAGCACTGGTGTCAGTACACCACCTGGTTACATGTTGATTACAAAACATCCGGATTATACTGTGGCTGACATGAAATGTAGTTGCAGGACCATCCATGTTAATTTGTTTTATTTCCTGCTTTGTACACTCTGCATTTGCCTGTTACCTGATAGGTTAAGTTTGTCTCTTTCACACATTTATTTGACTGTGTTTTTCAGACACCAAAACTAGGGTGTCTTACAGCTAATTTGGCCATTGCACAGAGTCAGATGAGCTGTTGGCTGTAGCAACGGAGAAAAAGCACCGTGGCGCTCTGAGGCTCAATTTCCCCTAAGAGTTACTTGTTTACAGTGTGTTTGTCTTCAAGTGTGGAGGACAATTCTCCTGGCATTGAATGGAGCCTCAGTGAGAGTGGTCTCAAGTGGGAGTGCCTTCATAGTGAAATATGGAATTGGGGGTTTCAGAGATTCCAACGTGAGGTCTCGTGTCTTGAGACTGCACAGCCAGCTTTCTTAGTGAGCAGAGGTGGAGGATGAGTGAAGACCACAGGAAAAGCATATCAGCACTGCTCGACAAACTGTCAAACCCATGTCCATTTTTGGATCTGTGTCAACTCTCTTCCCCCAGACCTCAGACCTGTTTGCCATGATCGAGAGAATGCAGGTACAGTAAGTGGTCTCCTGGATCTGCCTCTTGTACTCATTGCCTGAACCATCCCCTTCTTCCTTTTAGACTTTAATCAAACGCCGTCCTCAGAATTTCGATTGCTTCACACATAAACCTTCCATTTTCTTCTCTTTCGTGACTCATGTTTCTCTGCCTTTCCTGCTATTTTTGTATTCCAGATTACAGCTCTGTACTGCAACACTTTTATGTGTGCCTGTGTAGCCCTCTCTTTGCCATTAATGTGTTTTTTGGTATGTGCAGCCGTGACACCCCGAGGCTGTCTTTAGAGATCTGATGCCTCTGAATGGGCTGAACAGAGCCTTTGTGTTTTCTCTTGAGAGTTCGGTAGTTTTGTCTGCGTCATCAGATGTGTGAAATGTTGTTAGGTTTTTCAAACTGTTGAGGTAGATTTGTAGGAATGTAGTTTGTTTCGTAGCCAGTGATGTTCAACAGTGTTGCGTGAACCAGAAGCAAGAACAGTAGGTTCTGAGTAAGCCAGTGGAGAGATCAGCAAAGTTTAAACAGATACTTTGATCTGAGAGTGTCTTTTTCTCCACAGGCATTAACAAATTGTCCTTTTAACTGAATAATAACAAACTTCAGTTCTTTTTTTTTCTTTCTTCTGTTTGATGTTGAAAAAGTCGTCTGTAAACTGACAAAAGGTATTTTTTGTTATTTTTGCTTCATGAGTCCGCTTCCGTCGTTGTCAAAGAGTTTATGAAACTGATCTTTTAGCTGCGGCATTGCCGTGTCAGGGTCTTGTCACTTATCGTGATCCTGAAACACTGGAAACACCATAGTAATCTGAACAGTCTACTGTGATCATATCTTAGGTGGAAGCAGAAGCACAAAAACATTCTTCAGATTTTGAAGAACTGTAGAGGTTCAAACAGCAACATCAACAAAGTTGTAGCGTTGGAAGCAACAAAAATCAGAGGCATTAAAATGCACGATGCATAGGCCTGAAGATACCTATTACTAATGCATTCATTTTAAACATAATGTCTAAAACTTTGCTCAAGAAACTTGGGGATATTTTGGCATATTCAAACCACATTTGTTTTGTTCACTGTTGGTTATTAAGCACCTGAAAAACACAGGAGTAACATGTCTGAATTGCAGACAACGGAAGCATTTTTTACTATTAGTAATGCATATTCCTCAGAAAAAGGCTTAGAGAATGAGGGAGGGAAGGAAAAACAGAATCAGCGGAACAACCCTCAAAGAATGACTCTAATGAAAGCGCTTCCAGTTTCTATTTGATTCATCTTCCTTAAACCCTAAAAAATATGCATCAAATTTGATACGTTTCAAATCCTGCTGCGGGGTCTTCCACAGAAAGGGGCAACTGATCAGGAATGCTTCGTTACTCAACTCTCTCTGTGCCTTGGGAACTGTCAGTAGTTATGAGTCGGCAAAATGTGGAAAGATAGATTAGATGGAAAGTCCTGTTTTGGTACTTTGTGGGCCTAAGTGGAAGTGTGGTTAATGAAATTTGCAGTATGGCTTGTTAGAAAACACCTTCTATATTCTCATGGACTCCTGCTTTTTTTTTTCCCAATGTGCTATAGTCTCTAAGATATCATTCCTCTTTACTTCTTCTTTCTGCAGCCCATCTGAGTTCGCTTTTATTATTTAAACATGGATTATAATAACAAGGAATTACCCTGCACTCTCTTACTGCACAAGAGATTTCATGGCACTTACAATAAATAATGTTCTGTCTGTGTGTTTCTTTGTGTACCTTTTCACACGTGATCCTGTTTTGTAGATATTTCACCTGCTTGGTCAGTATCCTATCTTTCTTGTCTCTCTTTCTCCAAAGGGTTGCAGAATGGATGAGCAAAGATGCCCCCTCCCTCCCCCCCTTAAAGTGAGTCACAAAGCGTCACATCTCCTCTTAGACCACCGTCTGGTAAAGCATCTGTAATGGCAGAATTATAAACCTCTCCTTATCAGCTGTCAGACAGGCTTTAGGGTGCTCACCGACTGGGTTAGGAACTCGACGGGGACAAGGACTCCAAATCCTCTGCCTATTACCTAGACAGGATAATGCAAAAGGTATTGAAGAGTTGGATATTGTCTCAGCAGGATGTTTCGGGTGAAGTCAGAAAGGTCACCCTGTAGATGGTAATCATCAGAAAGAAGAGCATATAAAACCATTTGTTGTTGAAAACAGTCAGGTAACTTTGTCAGGGTTTGGCTACATAGAGGCTGCTATACAGCCCGGTGTGGAAAGAGAAAGTTCTACACTCCTATTGGCATGGATAATTAAAGGAAAATGCCAATCTATAAAAATTACACACAACAAATTTGCTGTAAATGATGTACACTAAATGGCCAGAAGTATGTAGACACCTGACAGGTTACCCATGTCAGATTTTTATAATATATCATTGCAGACGCATGGGCATTAATCTGTTGCTATAATGGCCTCCACACAACTGGGAGGGCTTTTCCACAAGATGTTTAAACCTAGATTTGGGGATTTGTTTGCATTCAGCCACAAGTGCATTAGTGAGATTGGGCACTGATGTTGGGCTTGCTCCCAGTTAGCATTGCAGTTCACTCCAAAGTCATGTTCTTCCACACCAAACTTGAAGAACCATTTCTTTATGGACCTCGCTTTATGCATGGCAGTGGCACTGTGTTGAAAAAGGGCCTTCCGTAAACTGCTGCCACAAAATCAGAAATACAATATATCTGAAATATTAGGTCTTTTAGCAGTTTTCTGTAATTAGAGTTTATGGGCCTAGTTTAGCATGAAAACAGCCTCAGACTAATTTTATATGTGGACAGAAACATTGTTTGGCTATATTCTGCACTCCTGGGGCAGTTCTGTTGTTTGGTGGTATATTGTCTCCGTTTCCTGCGGATAGCTGCACAAATGTTGACAATATAATGCAGCTACAGTGGAGACTGTTTTTTTCACCTACTCTAAACGCTTCTTTATCTGTCAAACTTAGCAGCTCTTAAGATTGCGATGTGGGTCTGCTGGTCAGTTGGTCAGTCTACCATTTTGACCCTAACTGAAATATCTTAACAGTTATTGGTGGGATTGCCAAGAAATTTCCTGTATCCATGGTCCCAGGAAGATGAAACCGATTGACATGGGTGATCCCTGACTTTGATTGCAGCATTATGTCACAAAATGGTTTCTGGAGTGCAACGAACATCGCAGATTAATGCCACAGTAACTGAATACAATTATCAGAGGGTAAAATGAGAGATGAAATCTCTGTTATTATGAGATGACCACAGATATGTTTTAAATTGTACTGCATGCATTAGCTGCCAATAGACACCACCACATGCATATCCAGTAGGAACCAAGTTGCTTTATTTTGCAAAAGGTGATGCTGTCCCTGTTTTCCTGTGGATACTGGGAGGTCTTAGCACCCAGCCACCGGAGGTTATAAAATATTTCAACTTTTACCAAAGAACTGCCAAGTTTAAATGGGTTGTCAATCGTTACATAATATCAGCAGAAGCAGTGAGTACAGACTGAAGCCTTAGATAACTGTTACTTGGTAACAGAAAAGGGCTTATAATTCACTGGAGAGGAATATAAGGCATTCGTCAGAAAGGCTGCTAATGTGGTCATGTTTATAGGATAAGTAACATAACCCTGCGAACTGCACGATACTGTGTCACAGTGTTTATGCTCATTGTTATTTTCCTCAAAGAACTAAAACTGAAATTATTTGTTTGTCAGCTTGACTCATATTTGATTCCATCCCTGCAGACAGAAGAGGACTACATCCCTTATCCCAGCGTTCATGAGGTACATACAGTGTACTCTCCACACAAAACACGGTCTACTTTATAGATGTCAAGAACTGTAACACTAAAGGCTGAAATAGGTTTAAAAAAAAGCACACTTTTCTGGAAAAATGAAAGCAATGCAGTGCTTCATGCAACACAGTGACTATTAGTTACTAATCAGTATTCTTGTTCAACGTCATTATTGTCCATCGCTGCCAGGTTTTGGGTCGCAGCAGCCCTTTCCCGCTCATCCTGCTGCCACAATTTGGAGGCTACTGGATCGAGGGGACCAATCATGAGCCTAAAGACACACCAGAAGCTGATCAACCTCCCTGTCCAACCTCCCACATCAAACTGGAGACAAACAGCACCGCCAAGATCTACAGGAAGCATTTCATGGGCAAGGTGTCTGGTTTCATGCACTACAAAATGTATTCTTTCTGTTTTGCAAAAAGTCTCGATCTTGGATTATTATATTTAGTATAACAATTTCAAATATACAAGTGGGTTAGGGAAAGGTCACCTGTTTCCATTTTCTTAAATTTAATTGCCTGATATTAATGATCTACCATGTTTTGAGATAACATTTCCCTCTAAAAACATTATCAAACAAGTAAAAACTGCTCTTGAAAGTATTGGTTTTTAGGAACTTTGCTTTTTTGTGTTACGTAAAGTAAAAATTTTACTTTCTGTCAAGGGGGATGAAGGAAAAGAAGAAAACCCTTAGTTTGTGTGTGGGTTTATTTGTGATCATCTCTGAGTGTGTGTTCTCTAATATCCAATCATCTTTACAACTACCGGGATCATTTTCAGGCACATGGAGTAACATGTAGGCCTTGCAAAACAGCTGCTACTTTTCGTTAATGACATGAAAATCTAATTCTCTGTGTTTCCGCAGAACAATTTCTCCTTGGTCGTTCTTTGATGTTAATGAAGTATTTCCTCACCGACTGATCAAAAGAAGAAGTGTATAAACACACAGTGTGAAGAAAACAATACCCAGTGTTGTCATATTTTGCTAAATGAAAATGAACTGTGAAAGATATTGCCAGTTCAACCACTTCTCTTAATTAGAAGACATGTTACTCTCCTCCCCCCTCTGCATTTCAAATTTATTATAGCGTTTTTTTAATTGTTGTCACCCACTGTCAGTTGCTGGGGGAGTATTCATCCTTGTTTCTTCTACTTATCTGCCCCCAGGAACACTTTAATTATTACACCATGGATGCCGCCCTGGGCCACTTGGTCTTTTCCATGAAGTATGATGTCATTGGGGATCAAGAGCATCTACGCTTGATGCTTCGGTACACTGTCCTATTATCTTTATCTCTGACCTGTTTTCTCTCCCATTTGTACCTTTCTTTTATTCTCACTTATTGATCACAGTCCTCTCGTTTGCAATATCTCTTTGTTTTCTCCACAACACCCCCTTCTCGACGTCGGCTTCAAAGATCCATGTAATGCAGTGATTTTTGGCATTTACTCATAGGGGTCTCCCAAACCGAACCATTCCATATAGAGTATTTTCCCAAATGACTTGACTGCTCTGAAAAAATTTTGACAGAAAAAGATTCTCAATTCTCACATGTCGCCTCAGTAATGAAATTCAAAATTTATTTTCTAGCTCGATTGCTGACATTAGGCAGCTCAGCGGGAAGGCCTACCCCTGCTGTCAGAGGTTTCCCAAGAAATTTTCTCATCAATTTCATCTTCAATTAAATACGGCTTCAGACATCTGCTGCTTCTTTTACACATTCTTATAGTGTTCAGGCCGCTATTGAGAAAGGATTGTGGCCTTTTATGAATGTACTTGTTTCTCCTCTACAAAATGACTTTGGTTCGATCACAGTATTTTGTTTCTGAAGGGTGTTTTTGACCAAGTTTCTTCTCAGGAAGTGTGAATAGTCAATAGCTACCAGTCTTTGTGTAAGACAGAGTGAGGTGAAAAAAATAACCTTTTCACCCTCTAATACTAACACTGCTTGTCATAACCTGATGCTATTCAACAAAATTATACCCCAAAATAGTTTTTTTCTTGTATTGAGAGAATAATTGGATATTAATAAACCAATTAATGTAATAATTCAATTCATATTTTGAAACGATAATACCATTGCAGATTTCGAAAAGGTGCAGCTTCTAGGTCCCTAAAACACAGCAAAACATGTGCCAAGGTCAGTGTCAGTAATGTATGTTCTGGGAGTTGTGTAATAATTCAAGTATAAATGTTAAAATGTTTGCGTGATGAAGCATAAACGCTCAAGCCTCTCTGTGTCACAAAGTACTCAACAATCAACAAATTATTAATCTATGCTGTACAAGCCTCCCACCCACTTTCACCCAAACTCATGGCTCACTCACCGAAACCCTCTACTCCTCCACATTTTGCTAAAGGCAGACGAGGGGGAGAGAGGCAGAACTCAACTCACCGTATAACCTGTGAATTAATTTTAGCACCTGAGAGACTCCACTCCAGATTTCAGTACCTGCATTCCCTGTTTGTAATGGAGCTTCAGAGTGGATGAGTGTGTAGCAAGGTTACAGTCACTTGGCCAACAACTTTTTTCCACGTACTGATGTTTTCCACAGGGTGGGCATCACCCAGAGCCCCCTCCCCCCCAGTCAAAGTCAGTCACCTCAGCTGGTGTAGTCGCAGGCACTGACTCACAGTCTATATTTAAAGCATCTGTACAAGACCTACATGATAAGTCATAGTCTCTTTTTATATTTTACTGTTGCCGCCCTACACACTGTAAAAACATCAACTTATATTCTTTAGCATATAAAAGGTTGTTAGAAATCCAGCGTGAATTGACCGTTTGCCAAGCCTCCACTCTCCTATTGCTGCACCTGTCAGGCTCTCTAGACTCTCTCTCACACACACACACACACACACACACACACACACACACACACACACACACACACACACACACACACAGTGTACAATGCTCATTTGTAGCTGGCAACTGTTGATTTTGCTAGTTAACTAGTTGAGCTAATGTAATCTCCATTAGTTGGTTGAATTTCTGTCTCTGGCTTGGTTCAAAGGGAGAATCTTTTAAAAGGGGTCTAGAATATACACATGATATCTACATAGACGATAATAGAGGCAATGTAGACATATAGTATTATAACTGTGATGGGAAAAATATAAGATCAGACAGTAATTTTATTCTACCATGAACCTGTTTTGTTGCTTAGCTTACGTATTGTATTGGTTGGTGTTATCAAACAATATGTTTTCACTTTTAACATTACAAGAGAAAATGGTTTTAGGATGAGTATTAACACTCTTGTTTGGCAAATGTCTCGTTATCTCAGTCCCTGGAGTGTAAACTTCACCAAATCCAATAAAAAGCAGGACAGAACTTCTGATGTAACCCTAAACCCAGAGAGGCATCCTGGACTGGCTTCCAAAAATTTGACTTTTTTTTTTTTTTTTTGTAACCTGTAACCCCGCCTTGGAAGTCGTGCTCGCTCACTACTGTAGGTAGCTAGCTGGGCCTGCTAACGATTGCAGCTTACATTGGAGTGGGTAACATAAAGTGTAATCAGTTCCTTACATGTTTGCAATTAAGTTTTTAATTTTGAGAGGCTAGGGAAAGAAGACGTCAGTCTCCACAGTCTTGAAATAAAGATTGTTGCTCTCACCAAAGCTGCATGCAAACCCCTTCAACTCAGCCCTTCAAAAGGCTTAGCTCCTTGTTTAGTTACAGTTGCTAGATTGTGATTGAAAAAAAAAAAAGTTTGAGTGAGGGGTTTGCACCATTGCAAAATCCGCTTTCCAGTTCCTCCAAATACATTTGAGTTTCAGAAGTGCTGGTAGGTGGATTTTGGACAGATATGAGGTGGGATATATGTCTTCATATACAGGGAATAAGCATATTTTCCAACGTGTTGAACTATTGGATGTAGTATCTCAGCGATGAAGGTGAGCTACTATAAATTGTTCTAATTTTCTGATCGTTCTGTCGCACTCTGTGGGTGTAAGCTTTTCACAGTATTGTTTATTGTAACCCCTTTGATAGAGCAGTGACCCCCCTAGAAAAGTAATGACAGACCCATTCAACCCTCTCCCAGGCAATCTTGTCTCAAAGACATCAAGTGTAAAGCCCACACTCCCAGCTCCACACAGCATCTGTAGGAAAGGTCTCCTTTGAATGTGCAAATCACTTGAAAGCTAAGCAATAAAGAAAAAACCCATTAAAGCAGGACTGCTTTGCATTAGAAATAGAACTTTGACTTTTCAAACTTGTTTGCCCTTTCAGCACAAAGCTGAAAACCTACCATGATGTGATTCCCATTTCCTGCCTTACCGAGTTCCCCAATGTGGTTCAAATGGCTAAGGTAGGCAGTTATTATCACGCTGGATATATTGTCAAAAACTATTTCAGTATGTATTTAAAATGTAAAAACGCTGAATGTACTTTTTCACTTTTAGCTCGTTTTTGAAGAAGTAAATGTGGATAGGTTTTACCCTGTCCTCTACCCAAAGGTAGGCACGGGTCCTCATTGTGACTTAGTGAAATATCACTTTCTCTATCGCTACCAGCTTCACCAACGCTACAGCTTCAAGAACCTGACTTAAAACTTCCTATCTTCTCGTCCTCAGGCATCAAGGCTCATTGTCACCTTTGACGAGCATGTGATCAGCAACAACTTCAAGTTTGGAGTTATTTATCAAAAGTTTGGCCAGGTGAGTGTGCTTCAGAGATACTGCTGCTAATCTTTCCTTTTGAAGTCATGTGTCACTCCCCCTGAAAATATCCTTTGCTTTGTCCTCACAGACATCAGAGGAGGAGCTGTTTGGGAATATGGAAGAAAGTCCTGCCTTTGTTGAGTTCTTGGAGTTTCTGGGCCAGAAGATTGAGCTTCATGACTTCAAAGGGTTTGGACACTTTTCAATTCAATTTCTTTCAGTTTTCACAGCAGCAGATTTAGGCACACTTGGTTAATTCTCAGTATAGCACTCTACCTAATGTCTGTCAGTAGCGGGCCCCCATTCACTTTGCTGCTGATTAGAGTTACGTTAAAATAAATCCCTGCAAAAGCGTGTCTGCCGACATTGTGATTGAGTAGGCAGAATAAGTGCCCTTGGCATTTCCTCAATGATGGATGAGCATAGATGGGCCGGGTGCTCTGTGAGTATTCCCCAAATGCCCCGCTCCTAACACCACTTTGTTCGTCTTTCTTCTTTCTTCCTCTCAACTGTTCACCTCAATCCTCTGCTTGCCTTGTCCTCTCATTCATTCTTCTCTTCTGCTTTTTGACCCCCCCCCCCCCCTTTCCTTGCGTCTGCACTTAACTCTGCGATCTCTGCTTGTCCTTTACTTCTCTAGGTTTCGGGGTGGGCTGGACGTCACTCATGGGCAGACAGGCACAGAATCAGTCTACACAAGTTTCCATAATAAGGAGATTATGTTCCACGTGTCCACCAAGCTGCCTTACACAGAGGGCGACTCACAGCAGGTATAGAGACATTCCAGTGATAAATCATCAGCGTAACTAGGTTGTCTTTTCAGGGCAGTTTTCACTATCCTTCACTAATTGATTTGTAAAGGCCTCTCCTTGTGACTTCACCATGTGTTTGACTGCAGCAGCAGGTAATTGGTCAGGGGCTAAAATCCTAATTTACTTCTTTTAAGTTCATGTTGATGAGGCAAAATGAATCCTTTGAATCTGTAATTGCCCTAGTTCTGAGGTGCAGGGCGAAAGCTAAAGTTAGCAGTTAAAGGAATAGTTTGACATTTTTAGTGGAAATACACTTGATTGCTTTCTTACAAAAAGGTGGATGAGAAGATCAAAACCACTCTCATGTCTGAACAATAAATATGTGGCTAGAGCCAGAAGGTGATTAGCTCAAACTTTAACATAAAGACTGAAAACAGGGAAAAAAGTCTCACTAATTAACATTATCTAATTTGTTTAGTCCATACAAAAATGTATTTCCATTCCTTATGCTAAGCTTAGCTAATTGGCTGCTGGCTGTACCTTCATATTTACCGTACAGACATGAGAGTGAAGAATTGATCCTCTCATCTAACTCTCAGCAAGTATTGTGCCGTACTTCCCCGAATGTCTGACTGTTCTTTCTGCAAATAAGAGTGATTATCTAAAAAAAACAGTATTTTACTTTAAGAATGCTTTACTTGCTTACTTAAGTTGCAGGGATCTGCTTAGCATTTATTAAGGTTTTGCAGCTTTCCTCACCTAACCTGCTGTCCTAGAGAAATATCTTTTTTTTTTAGATCTACCATTTCCACTAGCATTGCAGTGTTCTCTACTCGCATTGAAGTTTCTCTTCTGTTGGTTTGGGGCTGGAGACTTTCATCTCTTTGATGCCATGTTGCAATAAGCTGCATTGGTCCTCCGCTGCTCTTCACTGTCTCTTAGAGTCGTTTGAACTTTGTTACCACAGTAACCAAGCACAGATGGTCCGTATACATGAAGAGAAACAGAGGACGTAAACAACACTGACATGAAATGATTCATGAGGCACGATGCACCCATAATGAGACAACCTTATTTCAGGGAAGGAGAAAATGTGGAATTTACGTAGCCAGATCTGAATGAATGTGTTCAATGAATCTGATTTGAGCAGATATAGAGCGTTGACAGATGTCAAGTGTCTCAATCCAGCCCCACGCTTGCTGAGGTCATTTATAAGTCTAGTTTGGCAGTCCGTTTTCGGAGAGAATGATTGTTATTCAGCTATCTGGGTTCAGGATTCCTCTGTGTGAGAAAATATTAAAGCTGACACCTAATAAGCTCGGGGATGATGCAGTTGTAACCTGGCTGCCTGAATTTCATCATTAAATGGATCAAAAATATAAAGAATATGTTCTGGTTATGACATTTCATTTTCTACACAAAGGACTGTATTTGATCCTCATTTATATCCATCAAATTGTGACCTCAACTTTCCCTTACACTGTGTGTTAATTTGCAGTAAAACTCTCCTGCAATTAAAAAGCTGATCAGTAGCTTTTTTTTTTTGATGTGGAATAAAATTCTGAGACATTTGTAGATATTTGATAAATGAATGGTGGAGTGTCAGACTCTCTCCCTTTCAACAATATAAAACATTTTCCATTTTACTGAGGCATTTATTTAATATTTCTGGCCTATTTCTGGCTGATATGACTTATGAGAACTTGGCAGCGCCTGAAACAGATGGTTGATTGTTCTCATGTGAACAAACAGACTGGCTTTAACAGACAGAGGCTGTAAAATAATTTGACCACTAACTGTAAAAGAATCATCTATAAATCCTAGTATAAATATTTGCTGTATTGTAGTTTGTACACAATCGGTCCACTCTTGACAAATTTTATAGCAGTACCTAATATCAACTGTTGTGAAGTGGCTTTGTTAAAAGGTTGTATTTTAGTGTGTTAAACCGCCTGATGCCTGATGACGGGTAATCAACGCATGCCGCTGCAGAGCAAGGGTCAGAATGCTGAGGCTATTAATGTGGAGGAACAGGGGAGCTGGGACTGTCCGCACTGATAAGATTTTTTTGACTGAGAATGTCCGTCTATCACCAAACTGTATCTGTTTGCACAATCTGCTAGATCTGCTTCTACTTACAAGCTGCGGAATGATTCAGGTCACAGTGTCTTCATGATAAGGATCATTTTGGAGGGCTGAACAAGATTCATTTTGGCATTCTGATATCCACTAACATTTTAGAGTATTTTACTGAATCATAAACCTTTTTTGTTTGACTGGTATTCAGATTTATCAGTTTCATTTGAAACCAAAAATCCTTTTAGCCTAGTCGTAGCTACATTAGAAAAACAGAAGAGCTACAAGATGATTTTGGATGTTTTGTCTGACAGTTGTTTTAACTGGAGTGTCGTGCATCTCAGAGAAGAGGTTGTACTCTTGGATCAAAGTCATATCCACCTCGCTGCTGAGAAAATATTTACTCCCAGTCAGTCTTTCAGTGCGAGTCCTCGAAGTGATTCTGCGACGGCCCTGTGTTTGTGTTTGTTATTTGAGATGTTTCCTCCGCTGTTAGTTCTGATTATCTGTGCCCTCCAGCTGCAGAGGAAGAGGCACATAGGCAACGACATTGTAGCCATCGTGTTCCAGGAGGAGAACACACCCTTTGTGCCAGACATGATCCAGTCCAACTTCCTGCATGCATATGTGGTGGTGCAGGTGGAGAACGCATGTACGGACAATGTCACCTACAAGGTTGGTTCTGAGGACAGACAATACTACTGAATATCAAGATACTCTTACTGACAATGACCTTTAAAGCCTATTATAGATTCACCCATTCATTATTCAGGAGTTTCTGTTCTTCTGTGTGGCTTTAAAAAGTGGCATGTGTATCATGTAGCACAGTGTATCTTTCAGAGGTGTTTCCTAGGCTTTTCTCACCTGCCTGCTCTCTTCCAGGTGTCTGTGACAGCAAGGGATGATGTACCTTTCTTTGGGCCTGCTCTGCCTGACCCTGCCATCTTCAAAAAGGTCAGCAGTCAAACAAATTCATGAACGCAGTTCCCCATCACAAGTGGACGTCCTAAACCTTCATTCACTCTGCCTCAATACTTGCCTCCGTCAGGGCCCCGAGTTCCGAGAGTTCCTCTTCACCAAGCTCATCAATGCCGAGTACGCCTGCTACAAGGCTGAGAAGTTTGCCAAGCTGGAGGTGAGAAGAGTGTTGCAATGCAAACTGCGCCATAGAAGTGTGGATGCCCGTAGTGTGTGTGTGCATGTGCGCACACTTAAGCACACACCTGTTTGTATAGTTGTGCATCCTGCTGCCTGTGTTCTTCTTATTTCAAGTGACAACACAGATTCATTGTAATCTCTAACACTTCTCAAACTGTCACGGTGCAAATGAGCTCCACTCCTAATATTTGCTGTCGTATTATTTTCATCAGTTTCGCCCGTATCCCTCCATTTGAAATGATGAACTAACTTGAACTTGTTGACAGGAGCGCACCCGTTCAGCCCTGTTGGAGACTCTGTATGAGGAGCTACACATCAACAGCCAGTCCATGATGGGTCTGGGTGGGGATGAAGATAAGCTGGAGAACGGGGGCGGAGGAGGAGGAGGAGGAGGCTTCTTTGAGTCCTTCAAGGTACAGCCCCATCCCTTATTTGATGAGACGCACCGTTAATCTGCAACTCCACATGCATTAGAGAGAACGGGGATAAGTGGAGAAACTTTAAGGATGCTTTTTTTCCTCCCCTGTCTCTTGGCTGGGATTCTGGGTATTCACACATGAGAAAACAAAGCATAGAAAATTTGCAGTATCTCAAAGGACCAGCCCTGTGGCATTTGATTTCCTCACTTGGCTGAGACTGCTGAACTCGGTGTGTTTTCACATGATGGCGTGGTTTCGAGGCTGGGGAGCGTCCTGCTGTGTATGAAAGGCACTTTGCTCTGACTGAGAGTGCTCCATCAATGACCATTAGGGTTGCGGAGCGTAGCCCAGCTGCTGAGGCACGACAGTAGAAGCTGTGATTGTGTGTGCCTGACGAACGATTTAATGACCCCTCATTAGGAAGCTGATGATGCAGTTTGCATGTCTCCCCATGGACAGTGTTCCCTTGCTGTTTTTCTCTTCCCTCTGAGTTGCCGACTAGATCTCGGCTATTTTTTGTGTTTCTTTGTCGAGAAATATATCCGCCTTTCCCACAGTCTCTCTCTGTCTATGTTATCTCTTTAGATCCATCTCTCTTCCATACCTCCATTCACTAGCTCTGTATAAATACACTCTTACCTGCAAGTACTGTCTCTCTCTTTCTCTCTACCTGTGGAGAGCCTCTCTTTCTCTCTTTCACACTTCCACAACTTATATCAGCAAAGATTTACCACTCTCCTTTTCTCTGTCTTCTCTGTTTGGGTGTGTAGATTCTGCTGCTGCTGTCTTTTCTACTTCCTCTCATTGTCGGTTCTCTCATGTTGGTCCTCCTTGCTCATGATCTCTCACCCGCCATGACATAAAAACCCCACTATAGATTCTGCCAGGTTAAATGACGAATTAGAAAATAACCGATGCGGCGTCATGCTACTCCAACACAAAGCATACACTCTCCTTGACCTCGTACGACCATATATCTCTTTCACAAAGCCTCTCCCTCCTGCCTGTTGACCTGCACTGCCCCTAAGTGTTCAAAAATAGTCCTGCATAAAAATATGTTACAAATAACCACACGGCAATATGCTCACATTTGTGCCCACACGTTCATCACACTTTAAAATAGGTTCAACATGTACTCATAATTACCTCCATTAAAGTAAAAAAATATTGGAGCAAATTATTGATTATTAATAGTTGCCATTTCCCCAGAATTTTTGACATTCTATGAAATACATCTGGATACGTAAAATACTTAAGGTGTATACACAAGTGTTACTTCCCAACTGTGTCAACATGTCTTCTGCGTGAAAATTTCTCATCATGTGAGAAATTTGTAAAAACACATTATAAATAAGACACACACTGAATTAGCATGAATATTTACTAATATCTAAATGCTGGTCGACACTTGAAGCGTCGGTCAGTGTGTTGCGCTCCCCATAATATCAGTGGATCCACTGACAGTATCTCCTCGTTTCTCTCTGTAGCGGGTCATCCGCAGCAGAAGCCAGTCTATGGACGCCATGGGCCTCAGTAACAAGAAGTCACACACAGTCTCCACTAGTCACAGTGGCAGCTTTACCCACAATCCCGCAGAGAGCCCCAAAACCCCGGGGATTGTAAGTAGCCCATTTTGGTTCACATGATGCCCACCTGACACATACATTCAGGATATACTATACTTTCACTGTTCGCAGCAGAGTGGATAAGTACACATACAGACTCCTCAATCCCCTCCTCTTCCTTATGAGCAGCACTTTATAGCACCTTACTTACATCATTATGTTAACTCACTTTCATTCCCGACATTTTAAATTCACTCTTGCTTTGTACTAAAGTGGCTTTCGCTGATTGCCCTTTTCCATCTATGGCTCATAGTGTTTCTATTAATAACTCGGTATTCATTCTCAGTCTCATTCTTTCATTCAATCTCATCTGTTGAGAGAATCTTCATCGCTACATAGTGTGACAGTTAGATATATATGATTATATTCAAAATGAAGTATACATTGTGGAATGAAACCGATGATTTCCTTTACAATACAAGATGACTCTGTTTGTGAGCCCCAGTCTAGTCTCTATCCTGAGTCTTGAAGTGAGCTCAGTGGAACAGCTGTTTGACTACCCAGACTCCCTCCCTCCTTAATGTGCTTCGTTCATGGCTGTTTCCTCCTGTAAATGCTATAACCTCTCTTTGCATCCTTGTGCGTGTATGGCTGAAAAATATGCATGGCATGCGCCAAAAATGCGAGGAGCACACTCTCCTGTTTTTTGTCTCTTTCAAAGATGGGGTTGATTATGTTTCACCTGTTTTGGGATTCATTGCAGTTTGGGATTAGGTACAGTAATACGGATTGAAACTAAATTTACCCCATTTCTGAAAGGACCAAGTTTTCTAAAAGCTGTTACCCCTTTGGGTTGTGTCAGCCCTCTTTGCCCCTGTTCTCCGTCCAAATGCATCACTACACAGATCTGCATCCCTCAGGGCAGAGACCGTCGACATGCCCGCTACCTCGGTGGCACTCCATCTCCTGCTCTGCCCTCCTGTGTTGGAACCCAGCCTGCTTTTGCTCTAAAAAGGCCTCTTACTATGACCTCGATATCATGTCTTCTCTTTTACTGTCTTCTATTAACTCGTGCTCTGAGCTGCTTTTCAAGCTCGTTTGCACCTAGCTGTTTAAATTCTTTGTGCTGTGAGCATGAGATCTTATGACGTGTTCTTTTCTTTTTCTTCCCCCTCTTGCTCTCTTCAATCTATCATCTCCTTTCTCTCTCTGCTTCCCCCGCCCTGTCGTGCGTGGCTCAGTCATTGCTTGTCCCAGGGAAAAGTCCCAGTAAATATGGACGCCGAGGCAGTGCCATAGGGATAGGAACAATAGAAGAGGTTCATGTATAATTCTCACTTCTTGTTTACTGTTTTTGTCTTAACTTTGCTATTGTCTTTTTAAAATGTAAGTCTACAGTTAGTAGTTACCCTGTTTGTAGTTTCAAATGTTCCTGTTTAGAGTTTTTCAGTTCTCATGGCTATTAGTTTTTCCAATCTGTAGGCGTAATAAGTTATAATGACATTTGTTTAGTTATGGTTCGATTACAGTTTCATTCATTTGATTCATTCATTCATACCTAACCCACTTGTGTTTATGTATTATGGCTGAGAGGGAATGGTCCATCATGGACTGAGGGATGTTATAGCTCATTTACCTTAATAAAAATCTTTCCTGTAATGTAAATAGTTTTTACAGGTAGATGATTTCATTTCAGATGAATGTTTTGCAGTTTTCCTGTTGCATGCTTTGCACTCCATAACACCATATCTTAGGGCTTCATGCATGTGAATTCCATCACTTCATTTTGCTTTTAATTTGGTCCTAATCACTGTAGGAGAAGAGTAAGAAAATCGGTAAAGAAAATTGTAAACACTCCCACTTATGTTCTCATACAGTCATTCATTGCTGAATCACACTGCATCTTGAAGTAGAAGTATGTACCAGACATTTTGAATTTTGGACAAGTAAACTCCACGGCCTGATGTCATTATTTTAAATAAAAACCAAATATCACCCATAACACCCAGCAGGATGCCTCTAATAAAGACGGACGGTAAAAAAGTTGTGTTCATCCGAGTTAAGAGTCAAAAATCTAGAATATAGAATCAATTCCTACCTGAAGCCCAGTGTATAATGGATTTGTAAAACATGTTTTCAAATGTGTCATTACATTATCTAAGGGTTTATCAAGCCATCAGTTCATAATTCCTTTGTAGCATATTTTAGATGTAAATGCCTTTCACTTTGATAACCTATTGTGTCATATAGTGTATACAATTTAAAGTGTGGTTGTGAGAAGCTCATAGTATTCCTGTAGTGTGTCTGACTTTCTTCTCCCTACCCACTGTCAGTCGTTGATAATTCCTGGGAAAAGCCCAACCAGGAAAAAGTCTGGGCCCTTCAGCTCCCGTCGCAGCAGCGCCATTGGCATCGAGAACATCCAGGAGGTCCAAGAGAGGAGGTGAGAGGACAGAGCGGAGCTGATCAGCAGGGAGTGGGTAGTGAAGAGAGAATATATTGTTGCACCAGATGGAAGCAGGATGAGCAGAGGAACAGTGTGTCCCTTTTAACGAGGCAAAAATAGTTAAACGGCAACTTTCTTCAGATCCCACAACACCTGTTCAGATGATGTTAACGTGTTGTAACATTTCATCAGTAGTTCATCTAAATTGTTACTATATGAAATAAATAAACTCACTTTGTCTTCATGTCTCAATTTCCATGCCTGTCCTGAAGCCGAGAGGTGTCACCCAGCACTCAGAGGACACACGATAGCAGCCACTTGTCGCAGGAAAATAAATCAGACAACTCCTCCAATCACAGTTCTCCAGAGTTTCCTGCTACTAAGAACAGGTGACTATTAATTAAATTAATCCGCCAATGGTTTGCTCTATTATAATCAAACACACTGAGAAGTTTTTTTGTGGGGATAGATGCCTTTGGTGAGTGGGTAGGGAATGCATTTATACAGTTTAGAACAGTTTCCACGGACGACTGCCCTCATAGTCATAGTTCTGAGCCTTTTAAACCATTTTATGTCCCTTTATCGTAGCTTGTGAATGCAGCACTCCCCTCTCATTCTGCAGGAGGCAGGTGCCTAGTCTAGACAAAGACAAGAAACAGAAGGACTCCTCACAAAAAGTATATAAAAAGTTGGTAAAAGTTTTGACCGTGATGTTGTAATATACACAATACTGACATCTTTGCATTGTTAATGGGGTAAGGCACATTTTATTTTGAGAAAAATATACACATATACATGCATGATATAAAGCTTATATGGGACAAGAAAACATCTGGGTTTTTGGTTTATAATATTAGCATGGTATAGCTTAAATTGTGTTTTGCTGTGTCTTAAAGGCTGCACATGAGTTTTTTTGTCTGTTATAGGTATACAGGCAAAAAGATTATGATATATGCATTATGTTTTCCTCTGTGTTACCCAGCTCTAACAAAGGCTAATTTAGAGGACTCTTTTTCCAAACACTTTAAGAGATTACACGGCACATAGTTGCAAAGGCACTGCTGTCACTTCGCCTGAAACCGCTCCCAGAGGGAACGGGGGAAGGGCTGTGAACTATAGGTGACAAATTAATTTGACCTTTGGAAGGACAAGAAGCATTTTCACTGCTACTGCCCAAATAGGTGTCTTGATGTTCAGTGTACGGGTGTTTGTGCAGTCAGAGTGACCCAGGTGTGTAGTTTGGCGATGTGTTGCAGGGCGCCGTCCATCCCCGAGGCACAGGACCTTTCCCGCTCCTCCTCCAACGCCAGCAGCTTTGCTAGTGTTGTGGAGGAGCACGAGAACGAGCAAGAGGCCGAGGAGGAGTACGACACCGGACTGGTGGGTGGAGACAGGCAGGGCGACAACACATAATGGAAGTGCAGATATGTGCAGTATGTCACTTCCCCAAACCAAAAACAGCAGACAGCTTCTCTTACAGCTAGTGACATATTTGTAGTTACAATTAATATTTATCTCACTTTTACTTTTACTTTTACTTTGTGGAAAAAAGTAACTTCCTTTACCTCTCTTACAGGAAAGTGTGTCTTGTGTTACGCCACTCAAGAGAGACTCATTTGTGTACAGCTCCGGGTTGGAGGACAGTGGTTGCAGTACCAGCCAGGGAAGTTTTCCAGGTGAGTTTGGGAGAAAAAGGACTCCTATTACTGGGCCAGTAATAGCTTGAAGGTGTGAGAAGCAGGCAAGCTACCAAAAGGTCGACCGTTTCCCACATCCAAGGTATCTGGGGAAAATCTAGATGGGGCATATGTAAGAATAACACTCTCTGCCTCCCGAGAAAAATAATATCGAGGCAGCCTTGAGTGATGAACTTCACCTCAGCTGCACCAGTAGAGCTCACTGCCAACAACCAATGGCCCATTGTGTGTAACTATGAATAAAGAGCACTTTGCAAAACTCCTCTTAAATGAGTGACGTTCACCATGCCTACAGCATTACAAACTTATCTGCGATTCCCACACAACTTCTTTTATTCTGCACATTTAGTTTTTTTTTTTTTTTTTTTTTTAAATCACTGCTGATTCCCCCTGAACCGTTAATCTCTTGCATGCTCTTTAATTTTTTTGGCTGGAACTGTTTGGCAGCATTATGTGCCTGAGTTGATTAACTATGACAGCTACACATCTGTTGTCATCCTCCAGCTTCTCGTCTTCAGCAGCAACCGGACGGAGTGAAGACGTCAGAGCCAAAAGGGACAGACAGCAGGACCAAGATAGAGCGCCCCCCGCAGGAGCACAAGTTCTCACCGGTGAGAAAAAAAAGTACTTGGCATCAGTCATTGAATGACACTAAGATAAACAAAGTCACTGAAATGAATTTTCTCTCTGATAATTGTTTAAGTCATTTATTGAGTAGAAGGACCAAACAGTCGCTACTTCCTATCCCTCCCACCACTAAGAAACAAATTAAGATTTTGACCTGTTGATGGCATTAGATGAACAGTTAAGGGACCGTTGAAGTTATTAGAGTTCGTCCTGAGAGGGACATGAATGTCTGCACCAAATTTTATAGCGATACAGCCAATAGTTGTCCGGACATGTCACTCCAAACCACAAATGTGAAGCTCCTGGTGGCGCTAGAGGAAATGTCAAGGGATCACCAAAGTCAATTGGATAAATCTTATGGGGGGGATGAATGTCTTAAAAAAATGTCATGGCAATCCATCTGTTGTTGGGATATTTCAGCCTGGACCAAAGTGGTGGGCTCACTGACACACTGACATTTCCATCCATAGAGCCACCGCTAGCATGGCTAATGGACAGATTAATCAATAACGAAAATGATCATTACTTGCAGACCTACTCTGATCTCCTGTATTGTTGCAGGCCTTCTGTTGTTGTATTTGTTGATATTAACTGTGTCTCTCTATTATCTCTTCATGTCTGTATGCAGAGCTGTTAGCCACACCCAAATGATCACTACGTCAACATCCATTTTCAGGTTAGACATATTCTCAATATTTTGGGCCTAATTAACAGTATGATACTAAAGACATTTTCATTTTCTTCATTAATCTGTTTTCTACTTTGCCCTCACCTGTTAACTCCTCACTCAGCTGTTTCAGCTTAATGATAATCTATGTAACCTTCGCTCCCATTTCCTCTCCTCCGTCCCAGCATTCCCATAAGAGGCCTCCTGAGGCAAAAATGAGCCAAAGGCGTGTGATTTCCACCAGTGATGTAGAAGGGGAGTAGAATTACAAGCCCAATCAAGAGACTGACAGACTGTCCCTCCTGTGTTTGGCATGGATCTGCCACTGTCATGACAGACACCCAGCTTCACTGACATGTTCCTACCTGTCGCCCTCAATCCAGCTCCACACGGGATCCTTCTTATATGCTCGAGGCAAAGGAAAAGAGACCTCCACACCCGTGCACCAAGCATCTGCTACTGACTGTCGTCTGTCAGCTGGCTTAGCAGAATAAGTCTGCCTGCCTGCTCATTCTCCGGGACAGTATCCTCTTAAACCTGATTCTTAATGTAAACACTCAAATGCCGTGTGTCCTCTTTTAAAGATCAGGAGTTGCACAGGGGTTTAATCTTGTGGCTGAAAAGGTGGTGAGAGAAACCGAGACAGTGGGTCTGTAGAGAGAAGAGTTACACTAGAGAGGAAATGTTTTTTTTAATGTCAACCTCACATTCCACTGTGATATTGGGGGATATTAGGGGTTAACTTTGATGTACCGAATGTGTGTATGTGGCTGTCTGTCAGGCCATGGTTGTTGCTTTATTGATGATCTATTCTCCTCCTTCTGAGTATTCTGCAGCAGATATTTTATGACAGTTTCGATAAATTCATCATGTTTTTGATGGAGGGTACTTCTATGATGCTGCTGTTGGTGGCTGCATAGGCAGCATTCAATTTTTTCCTAGGTGGGTGAAGGATTGAAATACACCACCGAAAATGTGTCTGCAATTTTTGCATTCAAAATGTAGTTGTACCCCAGTAAATCTGTAAAAAAACAAACAAAAAAAAAAAACATATATATTTTAACACAAATGTAGACTCTGTTGATGCTATGTAATTGTAGTAAAAAGCAGAATTACTGTAGTGCCCCAACCAGCAACATGCTTCGTCGCTCTACGCTTCAAGGTATGCTGTTTAGACCTCTGTCTCCGAATGCTCTCTGTCACTCGCCACTTGTTGATTTGATGTCTGTGTACAGGTGTGTATATGACGGTACTGTGCATGGTGTAAATCTGCCTGTCAAAAGCCCTCTCCTCTGTGCACTGGTGTCGCGCTCGACATAGCGGTGTCATCCCTGTGATTTGTGTTCCGTTGAAAACCAGCCGGCATCTCCGGATGCAGTGCAGATTGCTGATAAGAGAGCCAAATGCCATAGTTTCCTACTTTATTTGTAAAGTGTAATATATGTACGTGACCGAAGCACTACATTTTCAGAGTTATTCCGAAATGATGACCTTCTAAAAAGCCGGATTTGTTGCTGAATATGAATTACACTGTGATTTGTCTTGAAGTTGCCTTTATGATGTCGCGTGAGCTGCTTTGAAGAAGGGTCCTATTCAAGGGCACTGCGTTGCCAGCTGGATTGAATGTAAAACTAGGCAGACATGTATTTATTCGTACATATCTGTTCCATTGAACAGTGATACTGTGTTGACCCCTGACCGTAGTAAACTTCAGTCTGAAACAGCTCACCTTTCCCGAGCGGATCAGCTTTTTTTCCTGTTTTCAGTTTGTTATGAAGGAAAGAACTGATACGTGGAATTGTTTTATTTCAGTGATATAACTGAAGAAGACATATGATTTATTGTCTATAGTGAATTAATGACAGCATTTACAGTATGTGAAAGTTCAAAAGGTTAAGGACACTGGATCAAAAGCAAAACAGCCTTCTATACTGTATTCATCAAGCTGTTTGTACCGACAAATCACTAGGAACAAAGTAAAAAATATATAGATACATTTTTGGTAATAATTTCACATTCGTGCAGCCTATTAAATTGATTCATTAAAATATATGATTTCAAATGATTTCTTCTGGACTTTGGAAAAGCTTGAATAGATGAAGTACGCCCTCCTGTGGCTATGTAATATTATAGCACATCACTGTGTGGTACCATTCGTTTAACTGTGCTTGCACTGTATGCCAATGGCCGATCCAAACCTCAATGAGATTGGGAGTGAACCTTCTATGTGCTTGATTCAAATGATTGTATTTCTGTTGTCAACAGTCTGCTTAAGCACTTGTTCAAAAGACTTGTAAATAGTGCTTCACGTCCTTTTTGTAAATTAAACCAATAAAAACGTTTAATAAAGATGAAGAGGCATACATTACATCAAACCCTGTTGGTAATTTTTGCCACATAAATGTTGATGGTTACTGTGCAAGGATTTCAGTATGAATATTAGGTATATGTCTGGAAAAAAAAAGCACTTACTGCAAAAAGATTGATAAGAAAATTAGGCATTTCATGTTTTTAAGAGACAATGTAAGGCTTGTTTCTTGTCCAAAACTATAGTTAACTCAAGGAGCTATTGTTTTCTAAAGCAATGTAGTATGTTGAAAACAACCATCTCTATCAGCCTGTTCAAAGTTATGATCTTTAAGATTTTCATGAAATCATAACCCATTTTTTTTTATACCATTTATGGTTGGCATTTTTCAGCAATAGCCATCTCAATGTATTAACAATTTGCAATTACGTCTCTGTGTTCGTTTCATTGTTAGCAGTGGAGTCTGCCATTATCACGCTCGTTGTAAATTGGCTTCACACGCATGAGCGACTCACAAGAAACGAAGCGTGACAGTAGTCCAGCGTTACTGTTTGCTCTTCACTCTATTTAGACCATGTCAGAGCTGTATTAAGATGCTGCTAATGTAAACTGACCAGATCCTGTTGGTGCCGATTCACATCAAAAGTGTTTGGTTTGTGAAACCGGGAATTGGCCTTTACTCAGTCACAGGACACCGATGTATTTGCCACCTTGGTTAGCACTATGCAATTGTTAGTCAGAAATATGTCTGAAAAACAAGACAGTGGTCATATTCTGCATTTTTTTGTCAGCGGATAATTTTTAAGTTTTGCAAGTTATTACTGGAAGATGGAGCAGCCACCGTGAGCTGCAAGATGAAGAGTTGCAGGCAAAAGGGCCGCAGACCTCCATCTCCTCAGGGAATACAGGCACCATTCACAGCATCTAATCAGATCACAGTCGCAATTATTATTGACTTTTTTATTAAAACAACATTTTAAGTATTTTTGGCAGTGAATTCGCCAAATCAACCAGGACTGTAATTTTAAGGATTACAACATTAACCCATTTCCACCCACTGATCAGTTGTTGATCACATCTCCAGGTTCCACCACTTGAAGTCAAACGGTTCCCTGCGGACGTTGGAGCCACAGTGCACTTCTCCCAGCAGTTTGTGGTAGGAGGCGAAATCGTCGATGAACGTGCATTTGAGGCCCAGGCCCTCCATCAGGGAGCACATCTCAGCCTCCAGGGCACAGCGTCCGTTCACCTTGGGGCCAAAGGGCTTGGGGATGCCAAGGTTTCGCCCCAAAACGATCATGTTCACCTGGGAAAAAACGTGACAGATGATGCGACTCACAGTAGTGCTACCAGCTCCTAGATTTACTTAAATCTGATCTCTTTCTTAAATAGGAAAAAACCATTGGGGGATGATCACAGCTGAATAATACGTCTGAACACACCATGTCAGGGTAGTAAGCCACTGCTCTGTACTCCTTCTCCTCCTCCTCCACCAACTTGAATAGGATTGGCAGGTCAATGATATCCTCATCTTCCAGGCCCAGCTCTCTCTTCAGTACATCCCTGTTCCAGTCAATGCAGCTCTGGGAGAGAGGAGGCGGTGAAAAAGATACCATGCATTCCACATACTGTACAACACACCAGTTTTAAACTATCTTTGCTTCAAGCACAAAGTCCACTGTGTGACCAACAGTATGAAGACAAACAATTGCTCACAAAACGCGGGTCATACTGCAGAGCTCAGTGACTCAAAGGATGCCATCTCTCCGATACGTCAATATGTCTGCCCTGCTAGATTTGCACCTGGTCAACTATAAGTGCTATTATAGTGTGTTATGTTATAGTGAAGTGCAAACATCTAAGAGCAAAAACCACTCATTGTGAAGCAGTAGGCTACAAAAGCTCATAGAACAGGGCCACCAACTTAGTGGCGAGAGAGGACATACTGCCTCTGGAAGCAACGTCAGCACAGCAACTGTTCATCAGGCGCTTTAAGACCAGTGGCCAAGTGGCGGCACACGGGACTAAGATCAACAATACAAAAAGTCCGCTTACGCCGCCACCGGACTCTAGAACAATGAAAACATGTTGTCTGATGTGATGCATCCTTCTTCACTGCCTGGTTTTCAGATGGATGAATCATAGTTTGGCTGGGCGCCTGAAGAAAACTTCAGCCTGAATGCATGGTTGCCAACTTTAAAGATTAGCGGAGGAGGAATAATGGTCTGGGGCTGTTTTTCATGATTTAAGCCTAGCCCCTTAGGTTGAGTGAAGGCGAAATCCTAATATCCTAATGTCACAGCACCCCAACCTTATCCACATCCAACACCTCTGGGATGAACTGAAATGCTGACAGTGTGCCAGGCCTTATCACCCAACATCAGCAACATGCTCTTTTGGCTGAATGGGAGCAAATCCCTGCAGCCAGGTTGCAAAATCCGGTGGAAAGCCTTCCCATAGAGTTGAGGCTGTTATAGCAGCATATAACTGCCCATATATTTCGAATGAGATACTCATCAATCAGATACTGTATGACTTTCACCAACTGAACTAGCCCTTCATCATCCTTTCTGGGCTTAAGTGTAACCTTACAATCCCACTCACCTGTACGTAGTTATTTTCAGACTGTAGACTCTCATCATTAAGTATATCATCCACTGTTATGGGTTCTTCATCTCTCAGACCTTTTTGGAAATATTGTAGAGCGGGTGTTGAGAATAACATTGTGAATTTTTTCATTGCTAAGATGCACATCGCAGACAGACAAGCCTACCCTCAAACAGTTTGGCTTGTCCGTGACCATTTTTCTGTAAGCCTCTGAATAGCTTGTAGCCTGAGTCTGGGCTGGCCAGCAGCAGGCGGAAGCGCTGTGAACAGAAACACAAGAGACAAACATAACACTGGCTGTCTCATATCCTGAGAGCTTATACAATCCCACAATGTACATAACAGCATGTCAGTATCAGCCACTAACAGCTGACAGCTTCCTGTCTTCTTACTATGTCATATTTTACTTCAGTTTAGCACTTTAAGTTGTATCTTTTCAAGAGGGAACTTCACCTTTCTGTCAGGTGCAGGAACAAAGGTCATGAATTCATCTACATGGCCGACAACGAGCCAGTCCGAAAACAAGGCAATGGGCTCCTGAACCTTCTGAGCCCAAAGGAAGTCCTGAACTACTTTGGTCATGTTGCGTCCTTTAGTTGCCCTTGAAGAAATTCAGAGAAGCAAGTATGTTCATAAATCATCTGTGACATGTTCTGTTTACTGTGCAATGAACGGAATTTATTAATCATATGAAAAACTGCTGATATTTAACTCATTGATTCAAATTCTTCATGAGTCATGGACTCATTTCAAGTTCTCTGGAAAACTCACGTAGGGAAGGCCACTCCAATGATGATTCTCCCAAGGGGGTAGTTTTTTCCATTCAACGTAACAGGGGGGCTAACCTCCAGGTTACCAAATGAGTCCAGACTGCTCACATCCTTTCTCTGGGCCACCCTTGTCACATAGCCAAAGTCGGGGCCCTGGGGATATGAAGTTGATTAGGATAAGGCACAAAATCCTGCTTCTATCAGAGCCTTTTCATTTCTGAAAGCATTTGAGTCACCAGCAGTTCATTATATGGAAAGTCCAGGAGTAGTCCATCTCGAGGGGAGTCCAGAACAACAGGAAACCGATGATGAGGTGAGTCGATGTAACCAAACTCCAGTTCATCCTGAAAATTAGATCGTATGTACACGTTATATTTTTTCTGTCTTTTAGTTCTTATCAGAGGTTTATAATTAACAAAAACATAAGAGATGTTTAAAAAAAAATTCTAGTTGTCATTTTTTTTTCAGTGTGAATGTTTCGTGTAAATTTTAGATTTTGTTTGAAGTTTTTTCTTTTTTTGCTCTTCTTTCTCATGATCCACTGACTGCCCCTGTTATTACAGTATTTCCAAATAGACCCATTCTGGTCTGGCTTTTCATTTTCCAAAGAAGCACATTTTTTCAGTTGAGCTTTTTCCGAAAAGTATACTATTACAAAAACTTTGTTATAGTAATTTAATTTCTTCTTCCTCTTACTTTCATAACATAAGGATTATGAAACCTATGACACTGTTACTTTAGTCACCAAATTTCCAACCAGAACTGGATCTACCTGAACAACCTCCAGGCTCTGTTAAGTTTTTCATATTCTTCCACAATTACCAATTTATATACCTTTTTTTCATTTTCGTATGAAATTGCAATTTCCATAGTCCACATTTTATCTATTGCATGTAACCACATAAATCTGTATGGCAAGGATCTCCAAGTACTCTAGCTCATTGACAGTCAGTTCAAATTTAGTTGGAAAGCCTTTAGCCAAAGTTATAAAAACATAATGTAAAAAAGAACTAAAAAGTAATCCCAGTGAAGGACTTTTCACAAACTGTATGAGAATGTGAATGAGAACCAAAAATCAAAATATTGCAAATGACAGGTAGAGCTAAAATCTACATGAAAGTGTGACACAGTTCGTTTTTGTCACCTGCATCCAACGATCTCCTCTGTTCACATACTCATGGCAAATCTTCAGCTTGTACCCACTCTTCCCAACAAGATTCCTCATTCCTTTCAGGAACTGGTTGTTATCAGATGTGCTAAATAAGGTACCCACAGGAACACACACAGTTTTCATCAGGTAATATTTTGCAATTTTCTTGTCATTTGCAAAATGCAAAATTCATCTGGCTTTTTGTATCTTCAAATTCCACCAATAAACAACATCAACATTGTCCAGATTCTTTTTGGTAAAACTAAATAATGAAATATTTGAAAACATCCAAAAATAATATATTTAGGACCACAAAGAGAAAGCTTACAATAGGTAAATGGATGTTGAAAATATTCAAAAGTGCTGATACAGATAACTGGGAATCATTTTCTGTATTTGTATTCTGCATCGCATTTTCTTGGTAGTTTGAGTTCAAATTGAGGGGAATGTGTAACACTGTAACATGCTGTTGACACATCTATTGTCAACATCATTTTTATTATTCATCAGTCCTCTCTTACCTGCAGACAAACACCTCTACAGGCTCCAAGGTGTTTGGTGTCATGATCCAGGGTGCCACTCTAAATACAACTCGGTCTGTGAAAATGGGCGTCTCAGGGAGACCCTGTCAAAACATGAGAGGCCGATGAGTGCTGCCAGCTAGAAAAAATTTTATCTAAGAATGGCCTAATGTTTGTTTTTTGGTAAACAAATGCTCCTCAATCTGATTAACAAGTTCATTTATGTTGTTGAGAGTGAAAGGTAATTTTTGTCCTTGGAAATTGTAGTTTGCCAAAAAAAAAACAACTTATCTCCCTACTAACTTTGTTGGAAGCTATCAACCAAATCATTAGAGGAAGACTCTTTAAGATGTAGTTGGAAGCTCTGAAAAAAAAAAATCTACGGACCTTGACTGAAGAGTTTTTGTCAAAGTGTATTTTTGTTTTTACAATTTCATCGCAAACACTATGTATAAAATCCAGCGTAAAAAATAAGATTAAGCAAAATGAGGAGCTCAAATTAGGAGATGAAATAAAGGTGTGCAAAATCGTTGGTGACACGCTGTAGGTCTTACTGCACTGATGGGCTCTAACAGACTGAGGTTGATGCTGATGAGGCCATTGAAGTCTTTGTCAGGAAACCTGAGGCCCTCCACGTACAACGTCATCTCTGCTACGCCTCCGAGGTAAGGCACTTCCTGTGACAGGACCTCACTACTCAGCACCAGTGGGTAGTCCTTCACGAAGTAGTTATAGAAGAGTTTATCTGTTGAGGTAAGAACACCATGATCAAGGTTCAAATACCGAGGTGCCTAATTTGGAAAAAAGAAAAAACAACAGTGAAAAATGCATACAAATAACAGATTAAAACAGCACAAAGCCTTATCTAAAACCAGCTGAATGACATGGATGTGACATCATCTGTTTTGGCGCTTTCATCTTTACTCACGCAGGCTATTATTCACCGCTTCAGCGGAACCGGACCTGAAGACTCTGACACTCTCTGCGTCGCCCTGAGAGATGTGCATGGTGAGCTTGTAGCCCTCTGGGAGCTTGGCAGGGCCTTTGGTCCGCAGCACCATGACTGACATGTCCTTCAGATCTCCACATCCACAAAGAGACATGGGAAATGTTACTCAAGTGTGCTGTTCAATCCTAAATACCATAGACTTTTAAACACATGTAATATACAGTATACATGTGGAATGCAGTACACATGACATAAATGTACTTGAGTGACTTTTTTAAACAGCTACTGTAAATACGACTGTCAGCATGTGGTCAAACACAGGATATGATAACTAGAGGGAAGTACACACATACAAGTAAAACTGCAGCATGACAAACACCTCATTTTACTATAAAATTTCAGCTCTCTTGGTTTGTCCATTGCACAGTGGTTTGCGAGGCCTATTTTATCAACTCGCTCACTCACACAAAGGTCTCTTAATGTGTATTTTATCAAACTGATCTACCATATCATCACTTTAATCCACTGACCCTAATAAAGCAAATAAAGTTAGGTCAATAAGTATTAGGAGAGTGGCACAAGTTTAGTAATCTTGCCTCTGTACACCGCCACGATGGATTTGAAACTGACGAACCAAGATGTGATTGAAGTGTAGACTTTCAGCTTTAATTCAGGGGGTCTGACAAAAAAATCACATTAACTGTTTAGGAATTACAGCCATTTTTATACATGCTCCCTCATTTTCACAAGCTCAAAAGTAATTGGACAATTGACTGCCAATCAGTTCATGGCCAGGTGTGGCCTGATCCCTCATTATTTCACCACACATAAAGCAGATAAAAGGTCCAGAGTTGATTCCAAGCGTTGAATTGGCATTTGGTTGCTGTTCATGGGAACTCTCAGTATGCGGTCCAAAGAGGTCCAATGTCGTAGGCCATCATTTGGCTGAAAAACCAAAAACAAACCTAGCAGACTGGTGGTAGAAAATGTGGGAGTGGCCATATCAACAATTTGTTACATTCTTAAAAAGCAGGAGTGCACTGACGAGCTCAGCAAAACCAAAAGGCCTGGAAGACCACGGAAGACAACTAAAGTGGATGATCACAGATTTCTTTCCTCTGTGAAGAAAAACCCCTTCATAACATCTAGCCAGGTCCAGAACACTCTCGAGGAGGTAGGCGTTTGTAAGTCTACAATCAAGAGACGCCTTCATGAATGTAAATACAGAGGTTTTACCACAAGGTGCAAACCACTGATAACATTCAAAAACAGAAAGGCCAGATTAGACTTTGCCAGAAAACATCTTAAAAAACCTGCCCAGGCCTGGAACAAGGTTCTTGGGACGGATGAAACCAAGATTAACTTTAACCAAAATGAAGGGGAGAGAAGAGTATAGAGAAGGAAAGGAATGGCTCATGAGCCAAAGCATACTACATCATCTGTCAAACATGGTGGAGGAAGTGTCATTGCATGGGCATGTATGGCTGCCAAGGGAACAGGGTCACTGGTGTTTATTGATGATGTGACTGCTGATAGAAGTAGCAGGATGAATTGTGAAATTTATAGGGCTATAAGAAATGGAATAACAGCCTACGGCTTCCTGTCTTCTTGGAATATTGGAATGTCTTCTTGGAATGGAATATTCTTCAATGGCCAAGTCAGTAACCTGACCTCAACCCAACTGAGCATGCTTTTAATTTACTGAAGACAAAACCAAGGGCAGAAAGACCCACAAACAAGCAGCAGCTGAAGGCGGCTGCAGTAAAGACCTGGCAAAGCATCTCAAGGGAGCAAACTCTTTATTTGGTGATGTCCATGGGTTCCAGACTTCAGCCAGTCATCGACGTCAAAGGACTTTCATCCACGCATTAAAAATAATCCTTATATTTATCATTATGCTGTCTTGTCGAATTACTTTTGAGCCTCTGAAAATGAGAGACTATGTATAAAAATGGCTGTAATTCCTCAACAGTTAATGTGATATTTATAAATATACATTTATATATAAACCCCTTGAATTAAAGCTGAAGGTCTACACTTCAATCACATCTTGATACCTTTGTTCCAGATCCACTGTGGGGGTTTACAGAGGAAAAATTATTAAAATTGTGTCACTGTCCAAATACTTATGTGCCTGTATGAGTATGTACTGTATGAGTGACCTCTTAATGCTGGCAACAGTTATAATTAAGCTCATGGTACAGAAAGAGAGTATTCACTGGCGAACGAGAACTGATACTGTTTTACCTGACACTCTGGAGACGTAGTTCTGCTCGGTGTCTGGTTTCTTCCCGTAGGACCGCTCTGAGTCACAGTTGACCAATAGGATAGCTCCATGCCCATTAGGACCCCATTTCCAGGAGCCCTAAAAAGTTTTCAACAAACCAGACATGGCAATAAACTCGATTCACAGTTTGCTGGAAAATCTTAATTCACGATACATTTTGTGAAACTGCTTAGACTTTGACTTCAGGGCTTTCACTTGTGCTTATTAAACTGCCAAAACACAGAGAATACAGAAATGAAAATGTGTGTTTTCAAAACACCTATATAGAAAGGTCTCAGAACCAAAGGAAAAAAAGTAGAGAAAAATCAGATGTCAAAGTTAACTTGAACTTCAATGGTCTCTGATGACAGCCTTTTCAGGCTTGTCCGGAGATACTATCTTCTGCACGGTTGGCAAGTTTTAAAACCCAAACAGGAAGCAGGAGCACTTTAAAAACTAGGAATACGCAGCACATTCCATAAATTTTATTCAATTCAGTTTGTTAGACTTGGCATTTTATTGTTTATCAGAAATTGACGGAAACAGAAAATGTCTCCTTAATAGGAGTCAGACTTTGCACTGCCGTCTAAAAATGATACGTCTGAGCTCACCTTATTGGGGTTGTTTTTCTCCACAACGCCGTCTCTGTCAGCATCCACATCCAGAGAGATCTCTGTGTGACAGAGACATTTTGTTTATCACCAGGTGCCTTTGCATGGCTGAAATATTTCAGATATTGGCTCCTATCATGGTACAGCTATCGTTTTCAAAACGCTGTTCGCAAATACTTCTACCATCATTGTGTAAATTGCTTTGTACATGTATATATATATACAAAATACAGACCGTTCTGGTTAAAAACTTGATTCCTGTTTTAAATGTAATGTGTTTTGAAACACACCACTAATGTTCTGCTGATATAATGCTTACTAAAGAACAACTCACAGTCAAAACATTAAGCAAATAATTGGCTATTGTATGGTATACATCTCTCTCTTTTTTTTTTTTTTACTAGAATTAATTGTTGCTTTATAATGTTTTAACTTACCAACAGCTGTCAGGTGCAGAACTGCTTTCCCCAAGACCTCTTTATTCTCCCCATAGTACCGGACAGACAGCTTATAAAATAAAGGCACAGGTCACTTACATTCACAAAATTACAATATTTGGAATCCCTTTTATTGTAAAATCTGAAATAAGCAAGAATAAAGACTTTAGGATTATAAGTTGTGCATTGCAAAGAAAAAAGCTCATTAATCAAAAAAGGAGAACGTACAAGTGCTACAGGGAGGGCGAGTCTGACTTTGACTTATTTCAGTAAAACTCTACTCTGGCAGTATAGAAATTCACTGACTTCTCTTTTAGTGTTTTTGTTTCGGGCTCTGAAACTGACTCATATTTTACATTTGAAGCCCAGATGTTTTAAAACTGTTGTTTCAGTGGACCTGCTCGTCACTGACGCACCTTAGAAAAAAAATCACTACATATTTTTGTCTGCATAACAATGAATCATTTTTCTGACGTCAATATCTTTTCACATGAACTTCATCCTCCTCGGTGTGCATTTTGTCATCAGTAACTTGGTGTCTTACTTTACCTTGCTATCGTTTTCAAATTGACTAGCGCGGCTCATGCGGATGAGTAACACTGAGTTTCCATTGAGAGGGATGGGAGAGAGATGTGATGTCTCCTGAGGCGGCGGGCTGATGCTGTACTGAACATTGGAAGTGCACTTCACAGAGAAGAACTTGGAGCTGGGAGGGGCACTCCTGGGAACAAGAGAAACATCACGTTTGTTGCATATTAGAGCTGTGTTTACACCACACACACATACCGTATTAAACATATAATGTTAGCGTGACGGCCCATATTTATCCATACACAAGCGAGGAACAGCACTGGTGTATGAAGGCAAGCCACAAGCTTGTATTTCACAACAGGTGGCAGGCCAAAGTAGCAGCTAGAGAGTCGCGATGATGAGTCAGTCTGTATTTTTATTCCATGGAAAACACTAAAGTGCAAACGTGCCTCCCTTCTGCCTAAGGACTAAGATACCTGATAGTCCCACATTAAACCGTCACTTGATCCCTTGTGTCAGCTATTTTGCTGTAATATCGTCACCACTGGTTTGTTTAGGAGTAGGCACCATGCAGTCCCAACGTCAGCTGAAGGGGCATTAAAGGAGAGTTCCATGCTTCTTAAAGTCCGTCTTGATAAACAATACGGACATGCCCATATGTGCACTGAAAGAATTATCGGTCACCGCAATTATTAACATTTAAACAGGTAGGCAGTTTTAATGTTGTGGCACTGGACTGTTTTGAAACAGTTCATTCTAGACCCTCAGTAATGTGATTTAAAACCTATTTTGCAGCCTCTGTTATTTTCCATGGCTTCGTGGCTTGACCGAGTCAAAAACACACAGATCTGCCACAACATTAAAACTAGTTTATTAGATGGTGTTGATGATGTGAAGAGGATGAAGGAGACTCCGCTGACACCGTCTTGATTGCATATAAAGGTTTATTACAGAGAAGTACAGCGTCAAGTCAAGCGTCTCTGCTGCAGGTCTGCTTGCGGGAGGGTGTGAAGCCGATGAACCACTCTGAAAATCAGCCTTGGTCCCCAACTCCTAAATAAGGCGGTTGTTTTTCCTGAAAAACATCACTAACATATGGCTCTACGTCCAAAGCATTTCCTCCTATTCAAACTGTAATGCACCCTCGGAGGACCTTTGACCTAGGGCCTTTGTGAAAACACATGAATCCAGCTCTACATATATAAACAAACACCTCACGAGTAACCGGTTTTAATGTTGTGCCTGATCAGTGTACCGGGCAGGTGTACAGCCATAGGGGTTTTCCGTGCTGAGCTGCAGTGGAGTGATCATAATATAAAGAGGGGAGTTTGCACTAAAAAAGACTGTAGCCTTGGCAGATTAACCACTGGATTTGCCCAACTCGGGCTGGTGAAGCCTCGTAATAGCTCTGGCTGAACTTTAAAATGCATTTCTTTACAGAACGAGGAGAGCGGATTTTGTCCCCCCTCACCTAGAGTGGAATTGCGTTGGGATTGGGATCCTGTCCATACTGGTCTTCACAGCCACTATGGACAGGAGGAATGATTACAGTAGCCAATGACTCTTTCAGTGTACGAACAGTAGTCAGTATTTAAGATACACTTGACAGAATGAAAAGCCTGGTCTTTAAGATGTTAACATAACAAGGCATCTAGACTGGGTATCCTTTCAAATGATACAAGACTTTCATTTTTTGGAAATTCCAAAAAACCCACTCTGCCTACTCCGTAATCCAGCCTTGCTCTGTTGTGTAGGCTGGCATCTGACAAGAGTCTATAGCCTACGTTTCTTTGGTACGACAAAGTCTCTCCTGTTGCCAGCAACGGGGGGGGGGGGGGGGGGACTGTTGCTTTCTTTCCACTGAACAAACAAAAGACCGCGAGGTCCGCCACCGCCGGGGCCCGCATGCAAATGATGATCTTCCCCGCAGCTCTGTCGATATGGGTCAACAATGGCCTTCTTACACGCTCAGTCGTCAATGCATTAGGTGCGTCGGCTGTCTAAGCTGAGGTTGAGCTGTCTAAGTCTCTAGCATGACAGCAGTGACAGACGAGGAAACAGAACAGAACATCATGGAATAGAATAGAATAGAATAGAAAAGAATAGAATTGAATTGAATAGAAAAGAATTGAATTGAATTGAATAGAAAAGAATAGAATAGAAAAGAATAGAAAAGAATAGAATAGAATAGAATAGAAAAGAATAGAATAGAATAGAATAGAATAGAATAGAATAGAAAAGAATAGAATTGAATTGAATAGAAAAGAATAGAATTGAAGAGAATTGAATAGAAAAGAATTGAATTGAATTGAATAGAATAGAATAGAAAAGAATAGAATAGAATAGAATAGAATAGAAAAGAATAGAATAGAATAGACTATCTTCACGTGAAAAAGCGAATATTTTCAAAACGGGACAGAGGCAATCTCCGTCACCCACAGTCCACATTCGTCTCTGTGGCTGCGGGAGCCCGCGGCACTGTAACTGACAGCAGATTGAAAGAAAGAGTTTTACCTGTGTAAGTTCACGTTAAGTTCCGAGCCGACCACGCACAAAATACTTGTAGTTTTGTCATAATCGACTCTGAGAGTCCGGGGGTGAATCATGGTTGCGGTCCCGCGGCTGTCCCGTTACCGTGAGGCAAAGACGCAAAAACCCGGTCTCGCAGACTGTCAGAGCCGTGTGCAGCAGGGCGACTGTGAGGTACTACAGGTACTGAGGGTTCAAGCCTCCGTGTTCGCTGGTTGGTTGAGCCAACCTCCAACCGCACCCAACCACAACCCACGCCCCCCACCACCCGCGACCCATGTCACCCATCTCTCTTTCCCCTCTGTTCATTGTCTGTGCCCTGCTCTCCCCGTTCACTCTCCCCCTTTGAATTGTCTTAGGGGCTTTTGTATTCCTTTGTGTAGAGACGAGGCTCGCATTTCGAGCCGTGATGGGGAAAAAAACGCTCTTGGCACATATACTATTAATTCATTAAAGCCCAAGTAACAATACAGCGCATTGTTGTTGTTTTCTGTCTTTTCCATCAATATAATACAGAAATACGAGCAGAATTTCACTTGGATAATTGCATCTATGAACACGGAACAACGACATAGTTTTCCCTACTTTCCTGCTTTTCCCACGTCAAATCGCCAAGGGCTTCCCACAATAGAATAAAAGTAAAGTAAGGCAAAGTGCTGGATCTGAAACTGACGAGCACCTTCCTCCTTATTATAACCGCCACCATCAACATTAATAACACGCAACGTGTGCACTGGTCGTTCGGGGTGTGTTGTTCAGTCGAGGACCGCATCTCAGCTTACCTGTTCAGGATTGCCTTCAAAGAGGTGCCGACAACATGGAGGACGCCCCGCGGAGGCCCTGTGCTCAGGCTACATGTCCGGTGGTGTTCCGGGGTTCCCGATCTCCTCGCCCGCAGGAAAGCGGGCGTGCCGGTCACGGACATTTCTTGGAACATCGTCGGTTGTTGTCCGCCTCGGACCGCTGAGGGGATTCCCGCGGCTGTCGTCCGTCGTTCTTGGTGGTGGTAAATTCTCCAGGTGGAGGGCGGGATAAATAGGTGCGGATCCGCCTGTGCACGACGTCCCAGTTCCACTGTTGTGGCCAATGTGAAATGAAATCTTTATTGGCAAATTTTTTCTACATCCTCCGAAAAGACTTTTGCAGGTATAGGTACATACTCGGTAACAGTTAACGATGATGGTGTTTGCCCTAACTTTAAGTTTTCTAACTCTAAACTAACCTCTCTTTTATCCTATTTTATTGTGTTGTAATTTAATTATTTTTCCATTTTTTTGTAATTTATTTGCCTGACAAAAGCCAAGGGTTCATCCATGTCAATTGCTTTTGGTAATTTGATTAGTTACAAATGTGTTATTTGCACCAATAAAGCACAATATCAACCGGGTCCTGCATTCATAGCTAATTATCAGGGCCTCTCATGTTGAGATAACGTCTATCAAAATTATTATTTTAGTTTATATTGTCCTCATGTGGAGCATATTCCTAAATAAAGTTGCATTTGATGAAATGACCACAAATTGAAACAAATGAAGTAAAGTTTCAGCACAGGAGGTCTGGTTGCACAGGACTTAATGGGGACTTGGAGGCAGGGGGGCAAATATTCAAAGGGTCGTAGGTGGGGGGTTAGTGGGGGTCCATAGAAAATTTTTTGCCCAGGGGCGGTTTAACAGATTAATCCGGCCATGCCTGGATTTGAAAGTCTCAAAAGGCATAAAACGGGATATTACCACCAATAACCACGAGGATGTGAAAGCCCATTTCATACTTGAGCAGTCCTGAAAAACTTTCTGCTGTGTGAAGTAAAGACTACCACAAAAACACATTGGGCCGAAAGCCAATCAAATCGGTGGAAATGTCTGACAAGCATGAATGCCGACCAATAGAAGAACTGTAAACATGCTCGGAATGGGCGGGATCTAGGATATCCTATGTCATCAACTCAAGGCGCTTTGTTGTTTTTTCGGGACGGGGAGACGGAGAAAAATATTTTTAATAAAATTGTGAACGGTCCGGGTTAAGCGAAGATAACGTTTCGCTTGGTTCAATATATCCAAAAGCCGGCCAAGTGTGGAGTTAAACCGATGTCGTCTGGTGAAAAATTGCGCATTTGTCGGATTAAAGGAGCTCAGCCGTGAGCTAGCCTCTCCGGGAGGGTGTCCAGATTGGAGCGGAAGGTATTCAGGCACTGGGAAGACGGGGAGAAACCTACTGGGATGCCTCACGCAAGTTGGAAAAAAAATGTATTTTACAGTTCTGCCTGGAATCGCGGCACTGTAAACCTGAAGTATGTGTTCGTTTGACTGAATTCAAATTGCAGGAACAATTTGATCGTGGTGTTCTAACCATTAACGTGTCGGTTTAGCGAGTTAGCCACGTAGCTACGTAGCCTTCAGTGGGAAGACTTTTAAAATGGCGGAGGGCTGGCCCATTCCTTCGGCCCTTGTCTTCACGCTGTTCGTTGTGAGTGCCTGGGCTTTAGAGTTTTGTCCTGCTCCTTGCTCTTGTTCAAAAGGACAAAGTGAGGTACGTATTCTGGACTGCAACAGGAAAAGGCTGTCGTCGCCTCCCCTGGAACCACCAGATGGGATAACCCAAGTGTAAGTACACAATCGGTTAGACGTTAATGTGTTGAAGTTAGTCCTGTACTGAATCCGCTGCACTGATGGGTTGCTAAACCAAGGGGTGAACCGTAACACGCATTTATTTTGGAAATAGACTAATAATATATTCTCCTTATTTTAACTTTGAATACAAAAGTGGGTACATTTAAAAAAAAAAAAAATCACATCCAACCTTATTTATCCAGTAACAAGTTAAACTATGCCTGAAATATTAAAATAATTTACACTCAGTTGATATTTTAATAATTAGTCCTAGCTAAACTAATGCAATCTAATGCAACAATCCTGCAATAAATCCGAGGTTTGTGAAAGTTGTTATGTTCAGTTTTTATTAAAACTGTTCTAGAGATGTGTTGACTCATGTTATGGTCACTGTAGAGGATGTAGTTTGTGGTGCTTTTGAATTGTTTTGCATTCATTCCAATATTTAATCTACTTTTATCAATATAATACACAATATTAGAAACATCTCTCAATACAATACAGTTCAACAGCACTAAGATTGCAGCCTCCTACATAACATTAAGTTAATCACTCCTCCAAAATGTATCAACCAAAATTGAGCATTATGACATTCCTCATGGTAGCATTTGTTGTTGGGCTGCTGTATTTGAGTATATTAATTTTAGGTGGGTGTACATAATTAACTTGCAACTGATTGAAAGTGTCAAGCCATGGTGGACCTGAGTAAATTGCTCAGAATTTACAGTTAAATTGGGCAGGAGTATTTTATTCTGTAATCTGACTCATGAAATGGCTCTAAGTCTCGATTATTTCATGTCCCCATTAAACTGCACAGCAGATGTTTTTTTTTAAACATGATAATAATTTTTTTGTTGAATTTCATTTCAGCACCATGAATCACAATGAGCTGACTGTTCTTCCCTTTCTTGGAGATGTTTCCTCGAACATCACTTCACTGTCACTGTAAGTACAAAATCCCCCTTTCTTGCCTCTCCTGGCACCACTAAACAAATAGTCAAAATAAACTGAGCATTTCATTGTATAAAAACACACCCCCACCTTTATATTAAAGACAGACATTCTATATATATATATATATATATATATATATATATATATATATATATATATATATATATATATATATATTGTTATCAGTTGTGATTACTTTAAATTCTGATTTTAAAACATTTACCACTTTTCTTTCATGAAGCAAGTTCTTGATACCTTTTTTTTTTGTTGTATACGAATGTAATGATACTAAAACACTGGTATTGTACCATAAGGTGATGTCTTTTGTTTGCCAGCATGTTGCACAATGACAGATGTCTTTCCTCTTGTTGATATGATTTGAGTATACCATCAACATAGCTGGACATAGAAATCAGTGTCATTATGACTTTGAAGACTAAAACCTGTTTTTTTCTTTTTTGTTTGTTTGTTTTTTTTGTTTTTCAGAGTCCACAATCGAATCTCAGAACTGCTGATACATCAGCTGCAGCCATACATTTCCTTGGAGACACTGGACCTGACATCCAACTCCATCTCTGAGCTCAAAGTTGGATCCTTCCCCAACATGCAGCTGAAGTATCTGTAAGCAAACACTGCTCATTTAAATCATCTTCATTTTTTTCATCAGTTAAGGTAGGCCAGTTTATGTACAAGAATAGCCTGACAATGCAATCAACGTAAAATAAAAAAAAACTAGAGGGCACTAAAGAATACAGTATCCAATGCAACACTTTTTCCCCACTGGTCCACTCCGCCAGTAGATCAGAGGTTTGCTGGCCCCTTGGAAACTTTCACTGGTCCAGCAGCCAAAAATGGAAAATAGCTCGTTTTTTTTTCTTTTAACATAATTTAAAAATGTAATAATTATGGGGGGCTTATATTGCAACACATATGGTAAAAGGACATTTCAGTCATTCCCTTACACTATATGACATTAGGTAAATATTTATACAGTCAAAGAGTGCTGTACATTGTAGAGATGCCATGATCATCATTATTATTATTATTGTTGTTGTTGTCCGTCCGCCCTTGCCTGATGCAAATGACATCGTGAATAGTGAAGCAGTCCGCAAATTTGGCAAGGATGGGAGCAATAAATCAGAGACATCTTCCAGGCTCTCTTTGTGTTTAGGAAGTAGCTAAAAACACCATCATCTGATGCCAGTCACAGCCCATGGAAGTCACATTTCTTGTTTAGACCGCCGTCTGTGTTGTTTGAATAAAACTTAACACTGTGAAACATGATGACTTATTTTTTCTCCACTTGGGTGATGTGGGTTTTTAGCAGGCGGTTATGTCTTATACAGAACATGACATTAGACAGCTACAGTAAAAGTTGACATTAGCTAGCGTTACTGTTAGCTTAATACAGTCACTGAGTAGTAAGTAGTAGAAACAGAAAAGTCTGTGCTGTGCACAAAAACGCTGGAACCCGTGATAAGGAATTTATAGGCAGGCTGTCTATTGTGTTGACCTAACATTAGTGGATACATTTTCTTGATGAAAACAACTCTGAAAGCAGATTATTTTAAAAAAAGCTGAGCACTACATAGCAAGAGTGGTTATGGGGAGAAAGGATGAATGTATGTTCCTGTCAGTATTTTCAGATTTCTATATTAACGTTAGTATCAGACACTAAACTTTAAACAGCCCCAGAAGTCACCGCGGCGGTTTAGCTCAATGCAGCTGGCTACATGGTTAGCTAGCCACAAGTACATCAGCGAAGTGTCTCATAAAAGGGTTAACCTTAGACTGCTATGAGATGACAACCTCAACCACAGTCATATTTTGGGTCTTAACACTATAATGAGCAGATTTACAACAGCTATGATCTTTAATTTATCTTCGACATGCCACATCGTTGAGTTATTGGGATCCGGCGTCCGCTCCTTTCTTAAAGAAGAGCGACCTTCTTTAACTTGCTCTGCATAAAGTTTTACTGGCCCTGGGCCATCGGTTATGTCAGACCCTGGAGTGCAAACATCTAAGAAGGTTGTATACTGCAAAAATATTTTCTTTTAATAATAACAAATGTCTAGGATCTAATCTAACGTAATTACAAAGACACTTGTCATAACAGTAAATAATCTAACAATTGTAGATTAACTAATTGTATAAGAAGGAAGAATGGGCTCTGTATAATACAACAGTAAGGTGACATAGCATCTATGGCTGTTCAATATATTACAGAGTACTACACATACCATTCATTCTAGTCAGTGTTTATCAAGGAAAAGCACTAAAGGCATCATATTTTGGTTAGTTTGCTGTAAGGAAGCAACTTATTGTAGGCAGACCGACTTTGTGGGGCCTTCTCTTGTGGATATTCACATTTGCAGTACTGTATGCCTACTTAGGTGTAACTACAGAGCAAACATTATTCTCCTGGCTGATTTTGGCCCTAATGTTTCTGCTCTTTTATCTCATAGGAATTTGAGTAATAACAAGATCAGCGTCCTCGAGCCTGGCTGCTTCGAAAACATCTCCAGCTCCCTGCTGGTGCTGAAGCTGAACAGGAACAGATTAGCTGTGCTACCATCCAAAGTCTTCAAACTTCCTCAGCTTCAGTTCCTGTAAGTATTGTATGATATGTTTTGATGAAAAACTAAAATCATTCAGGATTAGCTAGGAATTGAGCAGTTGATAGTTGGCAGACAAATCTGTGGATTTTAATTCTGTTGTAACAATTTTTACTAAAGTAGCTGGTCAGTCTGGGCGATGGGTGGGGCTTAGCGAAGGGTCAGTTATATTACAGTAGCTCTGTTTTTTGTTTTTTGCTTTTTGGAGAAAAATTACACTCGCTGTCGTTGTAGTGAAATGAAGCGAAACAAAATCAAGATAGTGGACAGCCTAACATTCAAAGGGATGGACTCACTGAAGTCACTGAAGATGCAGAGGAACAGCATCACTAAGCTCATGGATGGAGCCTTTTTTGGACTTAACAACATTGAAGAACTGTGAGTACAGTGTAATAGACTCTCCTTTTAAAAAACAACATTCAACATTGTGTTATTCAGCAATTGTGGAGTAGTAGATTGTAAAAAAATTTAAAATAGCTATAAAGACATCTGTAAATGCACAAAGACAGCTGGGGCTAAGTGGTGAAAACACAAAAGCAGGAAAAAATTCTCAACGAATTTGTCCTGAAATGAAATTTGTCCCAAAAATAAAAACAGTTATGTAATTTCAGTTGTTTTGTTAATGCCACTGTTTTTCCCGTATGTGTCTTAGAGAGCTGGAGCACAACAACCTAACTGAGGTAAACAAAGGTTGGCTGTATGGCCTGCGCATGCTGCGCATCCTGCGGGTCAGCCAGAATGCTGTCGGCATCATCCGACCAGACGCTTGGGAATTTTGCCAAAAGTTGGAGGAACTGTGAGTGTGTTTGCTTTATAGTTAAAATCCCCATGCAGCTAAGAATCTCCTTTTTATTTCACCATCCCCGGGCTCTGAAATTCTGAGTGCTCAGAGGAGTTACTATTATCTTGCTGCAGTACTGTGGGGTGTCTGAAGCTGATTCCATGTTGTGTTGCCTCCAGTGCATGTACTGTTTACGGTTTTAACGTTTTTTGTGAAAATGTCTCATTTTGGAGTATCATTCTTGAATGTGGATTTACATTTACATTCAAAACTGTTGTTGAATAAGGAAATAGTTTGGAATAATCTTTATAATATTTGTGGTTGTTTTGCAGAGACTTGTCCTTCAATCATTTGACTAGGCTTGAGGAGACAGCTTTTGTTGGATTAGGTTTCCTTCAGAGCCTGAACCTGGGAGAGAACTCCATCAGCCATTTGGGAGAGGGAGTGTTCAGTGGCCTGGCAAGTCTGCGCACCCTGTAAGTGCTACGCCTCAGGGACATCTGTCTAAAATATGTGTAACCTATTTGATATAAGAAGTGTAATGAAGCTCACTATTCAAAATATAACCAAGTCCTGACTTTTTCTTGGGTCTGTGCATTCTCATAAAGGCTGCTGACTACAGTAGGTCTCCTTGTTTGACTCTTCATGTGTAATTCAAGTCCTGTCCTGAATACATCTCCTGATTAATTCTAAGTAGTTTAGAGAAATAACAACAGAAATTGCCAGTATGTTAAGTCTGCATCCTCTAATATAGACTTAGTTGTGTTCTGATCTTCCCTGTCTTTTGTCACCTGTTTAGTCTTAGATCAAACCACCCAGTGTGTAAGTTCATAGAATCCTGTTCTCTTGGTGTTGCATCCTCCGTCCTGCCATTGAACATCATGCTGACTTCAAATGAGTTAAAAGGTTAAATCTTTACAGGACAGTTCTGTTCTCTCACAGTAGAAGCAAGCATAGGTGTCCCACTTGAATTTGTAAACGTGGTGGATTTTTTTCTTCACTTGTTCAAGGCTTCAGCAACTTACTGTTTTACTTAAAAATTCGTAGGTGAGGTACCACAAACATAGTGACGGGCTCTTAGAAATTTCAAGAAATGGAGACTGAGTGCAATTCAGTCCACGTTGGTTTACAAACAACAAGTACGAGCAAGCCGAGTTTTCTTGAGAGCAACTGCCTTTCAAAAAAATGTCACAATATTTTATCCCTCAATCTGGGCGGTGGCTATCAGATCTGTCAGGCCTGATATCTCGAACGTTCTTACACTTACAGACTTGTCCTTGAAGATGTGTATCATAATCCAATTGTTATCATGCTGTGCACGCTCTATTTCCCCATCGAACTGATGCCAGGTCACAGTGCACTGGAAGGTTGCATTGTGTGTCAGTTGTACAATCGAATACTGTTCTCGGGATCATTTTAGCATCCCTCTCATACAACTGACATTTTTGTCTCAACTTACCTTACACAATTCCCAGGCTGTTCTCAGCAACCACCTGACAATATTCTCTGGCTGATATAATATCTTTCTGTTAGCCACCTAATCATAACCAAGGCATATGTGGCAGACAGTTGTGACAGAGCTCCGATAATAATTGCAATTTTGTATAGTTAGTTGTGTGTCTGCCCTTATAAAATCATTGTGCATGCGATTATAAAGACTGTAGAATACACGTACATAATAAGCAATGATACATATGGTAGCAGTAATGCAGTAATGATAGTAACAGTAATACAGTACTGTGCTTCCATAGTATGAAGTGACTTTTCGCCATTAAAGCGTCTGTCGATTACACTCATTTCACACCTCCACAAAGCATCGGGAACTTCGTTATCAAGCACAAACAGATACAGAATATCTGAGATGCAATATAAGTGCTGAGTCTGTGTCATCCACGTGAAACATTTATAGGGGTTTTTTGTAAAATTGCACGGGCGAGAGAGCAGACTGGTTGCTACATTGTAGCTGAGGCAGAGGCCAAGGGATGAAGGTTGTTAGAATCTTTTGTCAGCGTGGCTAGGGCGAGACTCCTCATGTTCTTGGCGTTGAGATTCTTTGCTTTTTCATATTTCATGAAGCAGTGATAAAATAATATCAACATACAATATGCTCAGCCGGCATTTCTGTGTCTACTGAGCATTTCAACAAATAACACAGCAGCTCTGGCTTTGTCAGGGAGAGAAATGATGATGTGCTTCCTTGGTTCGTTGAATACCACTAAATATTATGCACTGTTTATTAAGTTCTTAGGAGTTATGCGTTACGGCACAAAAGCTTGAAAAGTTTAGTGTAGCTAAGGTCCAGAGTATCAGCCTAATTAAGCAAGTATGTCTTCTTCATCTTACATTAATGTCCGAGGTAAGAAGTGCTGAGAAACGAGGAAGTTGTGAACTCATTATTTGCCACACAGAGTTCCACTTAAGCCACTGAGCTGCAGGGGGAAAGGGTCATATTTGGGAGGTTACCCGTCATGGGGGCTTTCATTGGAGAGGGGAACTGGAGAGTGCCAAAGTTCTTTCAGAGGTGCCCAGGCATGAGGAATGAGAAACAAAAGAGCCCATGACCCATCCTGTAAACACAAGACCTCTCTGGGTTTCCAGTGGACCCTTGCACTGTTCTAGTGCTAAACAGAGCCAATTAATTTCTCCTCATCAGAACAGCAGGGGCAGTGAACTGTGACACAATGTGGAAGTGTGGTGTCTCAAATTGTTAGTCTCCTAACTGAGTCAATGCCACTGACAATGGCAGTGGAGATAATGTGCAATCTCTGTGGTCTTTGCGGGAAAAAAAGCTTTAGATGTTCAGTCTACTCTGTCTCTTTGCTTTTCAGAGATATCCGCAACAATGAAATCTCTTGGGCCATTGAAGACTCCATTGGTGTATTTGATGGAATGAAGAAGCTGAACACACTGTGAGGACACTCTGATTGTGCAGATAAATAAATAGAGAGGAATATTGATAGATTTGAATTTCACACACAAGTGTGTGGTTATGAAATGTCTGCATTTAGAGAAATATAGTGGGTGCTACTTAAATTCTATATCAGTGTTCTAGATACATGGTAATACTGTATACTGCTTTTGTGGTGCGAACCGATAAGGTGAAGCTTTATTCAGACACTGTAGGTATGGTTTTATTTTCCTGTGAAATTGTTCCTTAAGTTTGTTCTAACTTGCATTGAAAGTCTGGTCAAATGTCCTAATTTAGAATTAATGATAGCTGCTGATACACTGGTTCCAGTGAACAATACTTTTGTTTTTTTTTTTTGTTTTTTTAGAATCCTACAGCAGAACAAAATCAAATCAATCACTAAGAAAGCATTTGAGGGCCTGGAGGAGCTGGAGCACCTGTGAGTTAAACCACTGCACAATCCTTTTTCTTGTAGGATCTGTTGTTATTGCTGAATGATCAAATATAGCAGAAGGCTTTTATTACCACCGTGCTGTTGCTGTTGTCTTATGCTTGTGAAATGGGGATGCCATTTTGATCGAATCACATGGTAGGTGTTTCTAATCATATTTCTGTCCCCTCCGCAGGGACCTCAGCAAGAATGGCATCATGTCGATACACCCTGGGGCATTGTCCCATATGAAGCTCAAAGTGTTGTGAGTAGACACAAAATTAAACTTAACTCACTCTTAAGCACATTTGCAAGCTAGCTTTTACCTGTGTTAATATTGTTTCTCAACTGATTTATCGATACTTTCATGAAAAAGAAATTATAATGATTAAATAAATAATGGTTAAGTGTCATGATTAGCATTTTAAATTGGCATATACAGTTATATGAAGAAAATCCCAACCACCCCAATGTGACTAGTTTTTGACCTACTGTAGTTTTAGTAATGAACGAATAAAAGAGCACTATAACTTTAGTTTGTTAGCTGTTAACCCTGTTTGTTTGGTGGTGATGTTTAAAAATCCGCATAATTGCTGAGTCACTAGGTTGTTGTCTTACCACAACTATACATTTATTGGTTCAGACGGGACCAAGCAGAGATTTCTGTCTCTCCTGACTGTGAGGAAAGACAGTGGAAATTTTAAGTCTCTTGATTTTTTGAGGTTCTGATCAGCCCATCCTAGCAGTGTCTGTCAAGCAGTGGCTAACGAAATGCACCAGTAGCTGTCAACCCCAGAACATGTGTCATGATAGTAGTCATATCCTCTTGTTATTAGTCTGCTGCTTTAATAGAGTATAGCGCTATTTGCCTTGCAAGTGGATAATTGGCTTTGCCTGATTATTTAGCTGTAAGAGCATAGTGGCAACACCCTTGTAATTGAAGTGTATTTTAGTACAAAGTATATTTAAAAACAGGCTCCTGCTGGTGCTTTATATAGCAAAGAATCCAGTTTCCTGTCATGATTTAGATAATAGAAACTTTGCAGTAATGCCTGTATTACGTTTGCCATGGTCCAGCTGACTCTGGTTGACTTTTTGACATCTGCTGATTCATTTTAAAATCATAACCTTGATATATGACTTAGATAGTGTTTATGCTTTTAAGATAATTAAATGACCCCTTTCCATATAATCATCACTGATCATTAACAATGGTTTTATATAGCTGTGTATCATTGCTCGTTGTCTATATTGTTTGTGTTTTTAATTGTCTAGTGAGACTGTGTTGTTTATGTATCTCAATTGCCACAAAAAATGTTCAATGTGACATTAACGTTTTATAAACTCTGTGTTTATTAATAACACTTACCTTTGTGGTTCAGAGGAACAAGGCTTTTTAGTAAGAAATGTCACACATTGTAACAGAGTCACCAGAGCACTGCTTTCATTATAACTGGTATAAGAAAAGTTACTCTTGCACAGCTACTCTTGCTTGCATGCTCACTGTTAAACAGTTACTCAAGCAGCACTGGACTTACTGTTGTGTTGTCAGATACCTGTACATTTGCAGAGTAGATAACAGACCTTTTTAAACAACTGAGGTCAATTTAATCTTCATTTCATGCACATAAATGCAGGTTTGCTTTTCTAAAAGGTAAAATCACGAATCACTTTCTGAAATGTGGACAAACAAATCCTAGAAATCCCAAATTTATATTGATTTGCTCAGTGGGTTTTGCTCATCGCATACTTTTATCTCTACAGTAGTTTGATGATTCCAACTAATTTTACAATCACTCATCTCATGCTTCCTTCATTACTTTTCTGTCCTCAGCATCCTGAACACAAGCAGTTTGCTGTGTGACTGCCACATGCAGTGGTTGGGGCCTTGGCTGACTGACAGTCAGTTCCAGCAGTCTGTCTCTGCTGTCTGTGCTCATCCTGCGAGTCTACTTGGCCGCAACGTTCTGTCCATCAGCCCAGAAGAGTTTGTTTGTGGTCAGTTCATGTCTGTTTTTTTTTTTTTTTTTTTTTTTTGGTTTTAATTGTTCCCAGTCTAATCCGAACCAGGTAGTCTTCAGTCAGCACAGAACTTGGAAGAAGTTTGTTGGTGCAAATCTGGAAAGGGCATTGAGTTTTCATTTCATGGTGTTTATATATTTCACAATAAGCACATTATTTCACTGTGGAAGTTTGGTTCACAGGTTTTATAAAGTTCAACTTCATAAAAAGTCCTAATAGATTCCAAGCTGACAACCATGTTGTCCTCCCTGTATTTGAATACTTCATGTTGACCACCAACTAATATCTTACATTTTGATTAAAAGGTCTGCCTAAAAATATGGATTCTCTAACTTGTAAAAATGCTGCCTGACTTTTTTAAACTCTCTGTCTCTGCCCCTCCTCAGATGATTTCCCCAAGCCTCTGATCACAACTCACCCAGAGACGTCTGTGGCACTACGGGGGAACAATGTGACTCTGAGCTGCATTGCCTCCAGCAGCAGTGATTCGCCAATGACCACAGCTTGGCGGAAGGACGGAGAGGTGCTGTATGATGCAGAGGTGCAAAACTACGCCCGGTACCAGGAGGGAGAGCTGATCTATACCACTATGCTCCACCTACTCAATGTTAACTTTACTGATGAGGGGCGGTACCAGTGTGTGGTCTCCAATCACTTTGGCTCCAACTACTCCAACAGGGCCAAGCTTACCGTCAATGGTGAGGATGTTTGCCCTTATTCAAAGAATGTGATCTATGATTGTCAGTTGAGCTCATTTGTTTTTCACTTGCTCTGCAGCCCTTTACTTTCTTTGGGTTTTAAGGTTCTGTTCTTGCCAATGTAGTATACATTGAGTTCTGGTACAGCTCATTTATATCTGAGAATAATATTTCTTGTGCATAGTTTTATTATTTGTTTAGTAACATTGTGTCCCTACTTACTGGATAATGCAGTGACTGCCAGAAAATTGAGGAAACTGTCCCACCCTTGACTGTATGTCAACTGTCTTTCAGAGCTGCCATCCTTTCTTAAGACTCCCATGGACCTAACAATCCGGACTGGTACTATGGCCAGGCTGGAGTGTGCTGCTGAAGGCCATCCATCACCCCAGATTGCTTGGCAGAAGGACGGAGGCACAGACTTTCCTGCTGCCCGAGAGCGAAGGATGCACGTGATGCCGGATGATGACATCTTCTTCATTGCTAACGTGAAAACAGAAGACATGGGAGTGTACAGCTGCACGGCTCAAAATGCAGCTGGTAGCCTGTCGGCAAACGCTACTCTCACCGTCCTTGGTGAGTCACTCACTCGATTAGCAGGGTGTATTACTGATGTTTTGCTACTAGCTCATTTCAGCTGAGTCACTCTTCTTAAAAGGACTGCTCATTGATGTCTGTCACTCATTACATACTCCTATTTTTATGTTTCCTCCTCGACAGTTTTAATTAGTAACAATATAAATGAAAACCTTGTTATACCATGGCCATGTATAATACTTAAATCTTTACATTAATACGAAAAAAACAGAGTTGGATTTTCTAAAAAATAACAAACTTGACCTCACACACATCCATCTAAACAGTTTGACACGAATGTCACTGGGATAATCCTTATTAAATCAAAAACCAATGAATCCTCTTCTCCTCCAGAAACACCATCCTTCATGCGTCCTCTGGAAGACAGAACAGTGGCCCGTGGTGAAACTGCTGTGCTTCAGTGTATAGCTGGAGGCAGCCCCGCCCCCCGTCTCAACTGGACCAAAGATGACGGACCTCTGGTCCTCACAGAGCGCCACTTCTTTGCTGCTGCCAACCAGCTCCTTATTATAGTAGATGCTGGTCCTGCTGATGCTGGGAAATACACCTGCATAATGTCTAATACTCTGGGCACAGAGCGTGGCCACATCTACCTCAGCGTCTCACCATCACCAAACTGCGATACAGGTGCAGGGTACGACCAGGATGGCTGGACCACTGTGGGCATTGTGGTGATTGTGGTGGTGTGCTGTGTGGTGGGAACCTCGCTGGTCTGGGTCATAGTTATCTATCACATGCGCAGAAAGAGCGAGGACTACAGTATCACAAACACAGGTGAGCAGTTTAGATATATAACCATCTGTGATATAAAATGAATCTTATTTGAAGATGTGCCCAATAGGGATGCCTGTTTGGAAACCATGAAACACGTCAATGGGGACAGCACTTTGTTCTGAGAATACAACGTCTCACAGCCATCGATACCGAGTGACAACATATGTCTCTGTGTGTTCCAGATGAGATGAATTTGCCAGCAGACATCCCCAGCTACCTGTCCTCGCAGGGTACTTTGTCAGAGCCTCAGGAAGGCTACAGTAACTCTGAGGCTGGCAGCCACCAGCAGCTCATGCCTCCTCTCTCCAATGGATATATCCATAAGGGGACAGATGGTAGGTCATCTTGCTTTTACATTTGATCAATTTTACCATATTTGACATGTTTGGTTTATCATCATCACAAGCTATTTATATCATCATCTTGATATACACGCTTTGCAATTCTTGTACGGTATAAACAACACATGATATAGAAATCCCCTACGAACTGCACATATATGGCTATCTTTGCTGTTATCACTGCACACACTTTACTTTAGTAGAAGACAACATTGGCGTCTCCAGAAGCTGGAAACCAATGAAAAGTTCCAGTAGTATCCCATTAATTGTCATATAAAGATTTATACTGTGCTTTTTTATTGTCTTGCCAACTTTCAGTATAATGTACAAATTAGATACAAGGCATTGTAATATTCCAGTAATTTAACAAGAGGTAAAGATGGCATACATGTGGGAGTAAGTGATTCATTAGTTTGCAATTAAGTGACTTTTGATTAGACATAAATCAGGAGTTTGCGGTAGTGACTGACTTGTGTGTGCTGATTAGGTCTCACCCGAATACCATTTTTGGGGCTTGGAAGTTTCAGTGAGAATTACCTGCAGATGCGGGGGGTAGGGGGAGGTAAGGGGGCTAAGTAAGCTGTTAATTACAGTTTTCAGTTGATTTGCCAAACTTGTCGTGGATAATGCCAGTTTCATTTGGCATATCTGGCACTCCACATTTTGGGGGTCATCTTCACAAATTATAGTTACTCCAAGCACTTGACTTTTTCAGCATTTTGCTAGTGTAGTTGTGACTTGTAAGCCTTTCACAGGGTCACATGTCGCTGTCCCAGTGTCGGTGCTGGAAATGTTAGATGAGAGATGTAACGCACAAAACTGTCACTAAGACTAAATGTCCTTTTCTGAGAATAACTAATAATAATATTTCATGTTAATGCACAATGAATAATGTTGGATTACTATATCCTATTTCATTTGCTATGTGGGATGTTTGTGGTAATGCATATATAATGATGATGATAATTTAAAAAAAAAAACACAAAACCTAGCATTTGAATACTGATTTGGACGTCGATTACCAAGGCAATGGTAGAAGCTTCGAGGCATTCAGGTCAGGCCTAGTGCTGTTTATAGGTCATATTTCCGCATTATTTCCTTGTAAATTTTAATCTAATTGGTTGGGTTATGTCAACATTTTGATCACAAGAAAGCAAAGCCTTTTATGTTGACATTACAAAGATTACAAGATTATTGCGTGATCACGAGAAATGAAACGCACCAAGATACGCTGCCGCATGTCCTGCCTTTCATACGAATCACTTCTGACACGAAAAATTAATTTTCAAATGTCTTAAAATAAATACAGCTTTTTGGATGTGATTTTCAGAATCCAAAGGTTTTGAAAACCTCCATGCTTATTAGGTTCTTGTGTCTGCTTTTGTGTTTGGGATCTGATCCCTGCTGAAATGAGACACTGACTAATTATCATGTGTGTCCCAGGTGTGTGTTATGGAGACACGAGCAGTGAGGTGGAAACTGAGGGGAATGGCATGCTGCACTGCAGGGTTGGCTCTCTATTCACTGGCCGTAGCAGCTTCCACCCTGGGGAGCCCCGGGAGGTCCTAGCTGGAGTCCCCATAGGTTAGTGTCAACTACACACGAGCGGTTATGTGATTTTTATTTATTTTTTATAGGATTGGTTTTTTATGCATTCGTACTGTTCACATTTTTCCAAGCTCTTTTCATGTCTGAGGAGTTTTGAAGCTGCTAAAGCTGTGCCTTTCACCAGGTCTTTCAACTTGTCCAGTAAATGTGTAGGTCTATTCACATTAAGGTGTAATGAGCTTTATGGTCTCTTCATATGTATGTCTATATATTTTAATGTCATTTCAATATAATTACAATTGATTCAATTAAGTAAGAGAAAATGCATACTACTCTAAATAATCAGGTCAGGGTTGTAGTATTTTGCAGCAATACTAGCATCGATGCATTTGATGATGGAAGCATAACACACCCAGATAAAATACTTGATATATGTAATGATGATAAACTTCATTTATGTAGCACCTTTTCATACATGAAAGGCAGCTCTGAGTGCTTTACAAGGCAAAAAAGTGCATACAACAGCAAGCGGCTGAAATATTAAAATACATCTAAAAAGCTGAAGGGAGTGTACTGGAAAATCTTAATACTATTTACATGATACTATTCACCTGTTAAGCTGTACTTACATTATCTATGGAATGTACTGATTGCTCACTGTTAAGTTGAAAGATAAAACATGGAACCAGTTTGTACCAAGCGGTTGTCCTTCCTCCCTGCAGATGCAATTCATCTCACCAATTAATTATGGAACTAAGGATATGTGTGTGTTTTATCCCTCTGAACAGTTTCACAACAACCCCTCCCTTCTGTACTCATGAAAGGGTATAAGCTCTACTAAGTTTTGTGCTTTTTGCTCATTGCCATACACTGCTCGTTGCTGTGGGCGCCTTTGATCTCTGTATGCTTTAGACCATCTGCAGATAGCGAATTAAACATACAGAAAGATAAGAGTTGACTCTAAGTGCTTTATTGAACAGAAATTGCCACCACAGAAGTAAAGTAATCGTTTGTATCCAGGTCCCCAACAGTGTAAAAACATAGAAAATGAGTTTTTAAGTTTGAAATGTAATTCCAACTCTCAAACAATGCTTTGTAAAGTACATTAAAATAAAAAAAAGCCGTGAGATTGTTTTCAATCTTGAAACAAATGAATACAGATTGTAATTATTTCACATATAATAAATATATGGTGATTTGGTGAGTAGTTGTGAGAATAATCATTAGTAATCAGTTGATCAGTCTAAGTGTACTTTAGAGGCCTTTTCCCAGCCACTGTCAGCAAACATCACACTGACTGAATCTTCAAATGGATCCGCAGTTTTGAAAACAAACAACATACGTACATATTTCTCTTGCCAGGTGGTGCGGGTCCGCTGGTCATCTGCTCCGACTGCTACGACAATGCCAACATCTACTCTCGCACACGGGAGTACTGCCCTTACGCCTATCTGGGGGAGGACGATCCGCTGGACAAAACGCTACCCAGCCTGAAGGAGAGCTTCAATGAGCACGCCCAGCATGAGGACGCAGCACTGGAGAGCCTCATTAGCAACCACAACTCCTCCATCTTCCTCACCTCACATGACAAAAGGTTGAGCAGCCACACTCCCCCGGAGCACTACACTAATGGTGAGACTTGGAAATAGAAATTTCCATTTTACCTTTTTAGAGCGAGATGGTGACACCATCCTTGGTCCAGGTGCAAACTATGTGCCATGTGCTACCTGCTGAGGTGTTTTGAGTAACATGAATTTTCACCATCCGGCAGATATTGGAAAAGAAAAACAGTAGGTGTAAACATTCTCGTCTACTTTTTGTGACTGCTATAAATCTTGCAGATTCTCGCTTTCTTCGAATTTTATCTGACCAACGCTCCAAAATTTAAAGGCATTTAAGTTACAAGGATATAAAAACAGTGAAAGGCAGCAAATCCTCACACTTGAGAAACTGGAACCAAATAATATTCAGCAATTTTGCTGGATAAAGTACATAAACAATAAATCACAGATTAAAATTATTGTCTGCTAATTTTCTGACGATTGATTGATGGATAAATACACTAATCCATGCCGCGTTTAAAAAAAAAAAAAAAAAAAAAAAAGTGTGTGGTTGTGAATCAGTTAGTGGAGTGTAAAGTGCAGCCCTAAGTATTTTTTCTCTTGCCATCTTTGCAGACTCCCTTAGCAGGTCATTCTGGGGAGAAGGGGAAGATCTGTCCTCGAAACCCCAACCAGACGCGTCCCAGCACCCAGTGATTGTTCACAGGACAACACCTCTGACTTCCACTGCAGAAAGGGCAGAGGAACCGAATGAAGCAGAGGCGGACTACTTCCCCAGCCAATGCACACAGGACCACAAAAGTGCCTCTAATAGGACTAACCCTCAGGAGCATCCTGCTCCCACATAGGTCCTTACAATCCACCCACGTTCTGCCTCTGACTCCTCGTTGCTGCACCCCTTCACCCACTACCTCCAAAGAGACTCCTCACATTCTGCCAAAGAAGCTCTCTTGTATGTTTACATTCCACTTTCACTCAAGAGGACATGCTAACTTTCTCCACTGTGGAAAGACCGCTGTGTCAGGGTGGAGAAATGGACTGGTGACTAAAGTGATCTTCTCCTTGACACCTCCACCTCTGCAGGACTCCCCACTCCCACATCCTCCACCACTCTTCTTTTTTCTCTCTATAGAGAAAGCTATGAATGTATGCTTTAAAGAGCCATGTTGGATGGGATCATCCCTGCTGCTGTGGGGCTGAAAATGCATGCCAGTGCACTACACACTGGCAGTTCGTTTCATCATTCCTGGTACAGACACCTGTTGGTACTGCCTACGAGACTTCAGTAGATATTACAAACCCTCTCTTCCCAACTGGGGAATAAGGAGTTTTAAATGGGGGACAATTGAAGTTCCCTCACCAGCAGATTGTGGTGGTTAACATAGGTAAGAGACTTAAAAGCATATGTCCCACATTCCCACAGCTATTCTGAGTGACTCTAAACTATGCTATCTAGTATCCTGTTATGCAAATTCCAGAGACAGTGACACCAAGATGTGGTGTATATTATGAATATATATATATGAATATATCCTATATCATCTTTATCCGATCTTGTTTTTGTCCTATGTCAAACACAATTGTTAATTCCTTCACTTAATATCTTCGTAATGAAAAGCAGTTTGGGGAGAAAGCGTACAATTTTTTTGCACATGTGACAATCATAGTTTTGCTGGGTATTTTCTGATGGTTGTCCACAGGATGGCCTTGTTAACAAGCATTCTCAGTAACCTCAATCAGGTGACATGGTTTATATATATATATATATATATATATCTATATATATATGTATATACAGTATGCGCTGATTTGTTTTCCCTTCTTATCATGTCTTACAGGCACTTAATTTAATGGTGGTAAACTTAATTATGCAGTGTGCATGCCGTTTTACCTTGTTACGATTTATCATCACAGTTTTTGTTTTTTTTTCTCAAAAAGTTCATGATCCTTCCATAGAAATTGATAAAGTCTAGGTTTTCATTTGGGACTGTGAAAATTGAGAATGTATTGTATTATTTTATATATGTATGTATGTATGTATGTGTACATAAGGCTAGTTATCTATTAAATTCCATGTCCTACTAGTTCATTTGCAGAGAAGTTTGAGATGTAAGCTGCAGTAACTTTAAAACATTAAGATAATTATTTTTAAACCTTCATCGTCCCAGCGTAATCCAGACATGTTGGTTCAGGTAAAAAGATGACCCATTTTTCTTAGAAATGGGTGTACTTTTTTCAAACGTCAGCTATTATGTTGCTTTGAGGATTTGAGAATGAAATTGCCTCTATTGTGTAAGAATGTGGACTTGTTTCATCAGGTTTGATCTCTTGTTGTCCTTGAAAATCCTCTCGATTTTTTGCACTTCACAGAAGCTCAGATGTGATTGGCTTTGGCTTTGACTCTCACAAACTTATTTGCTCAATATATTTAGCAAATTACACTCAGTTGGCAGTTTATTACCTGCACCATCTAGAAGTAAGGCAATCTAATTTAACAGCCCCGCAATATATCCTGCCTCCATGAAGGTTATAATAATCAGCTTTCGTTGAGACTCTTTTAGAGAGACGTTGATTCAACTGCATGGTCATTTTGGAGGATTTAATTTGTGGTGCTGTTGAATTGAATTGTGTTACCATGACAGGTTTTCCTATTATTTTGCCCACCCCATTTAGATCAATGAGAGTAGGCTAAATAGCAGAAACACGTCTATATCATACTCATTCTTCATCGCCATGAGGTCTGATGACTGATTGCCTCTTTTCTTTTTGACCAAGGAAGGATTTGCCATGTTCCTTTACTCCTTCTTTTGTATCGGTACATTGGGTGTTCGAGGGTACTGAATTCAGACACTAAAAAATCAGTCATGCTGAAAAGTTCATTGACGGTGCAAATGTGTGATCGTGCTTGAATACTATGTTTTCCGTTTCACATGTTTCAAAGTGTGACCTGGCCAAACGAGTTATTGTTAGCTTTGGTCAGTAATTCCTCAAAACTCACTACAAGCATGTGTGAAGCAGCACATGGTATCGTTACACCTCCGCCTCCTCGGTGGTGCGTGCAGATGTGAATGGCATGTCATTCTTTGCACTCTTTTTTGATTCTAACTTGTTTTCATACTTTGTCAGTCATGTTTGCCTTTTAATTACCAAATCAGCACAGCCCAGCCCAAATCAGCAGACCGCAGGCCTAATCCTCATTGGTATTAGCTACAAGATAATTACCTTTAATAAGAATTGAAAAAAAGCTTAATAATTTGCTAAAGCAATTTGGCTGTCCTGAGTTCATCTGTATTTTCACACAGTCATTTCTCCAGTGGAAGCAGATTTTTGTTGTGTCTTGATGTTTTCTGACTGGTGCCCAAGGTCAATTTCATGCCCCTTTCTAGTGGTAGAGAAATTAAAATGAAAACTAGCAGTGATAAGTCGTCCTAATGGAGTTATTTGTCAGGGGGGGGGCATACATTGATTCAATGTTCAATATTTTCTGCCAACACAGTGTAACATAATGTGCATTTGTATTGTTTTATTCTCTGAACATCCTTTATGACTTTATACCAAAGTTTAGCAGTAACTGCTCTGGCAATATCCAATGCTGCTTTTTTTTTTTTTTTTTTTTGTATTGTTTAAGTTTTGCATTTTGTTTTCAGTAGTATTTTTGGACCTTGTTTACCTGTACATTCTGTAAAGCATATCTAAAGAGCCTTTTTGTTACGTAGCCATTACTCAAACATTAAAACATGAATTCTGATAATTTGGTTTGAATCTTTATTGTCTGTCTTAACACTTGCCTTAGGTAGAAGTAGGATTATTTTCAATTCAATTCAGTTTTATTTATATAGCGCCAAATATTAACAGAGGCTATCTCAGGGCACTTTTCATATAGAGCAGGTCCAGACCGTACTCTTTATAGTTATATTTACAGAGACCCAATATTCCCCCATGAGCAAGCACTTGGCGGCGGCGGCAAGGAAAAACTCCCTTTTAACAGGTAGAATACATAGCACAGTACAGATGTAACACAAAGATGTATAACAAAACTAATAATTAAAATAATAGGGTGAATAATAATATTAATTAAACTAAATATAATAATAGTAATGGTAATCATAATAATTGAAGCAGCGGGTATTGAGCAGGATCATGGGGGCAGTAGGTAGTTTGCAGTCACAGATCCAGACTCTGCAGCACCAGAGGCAGAAATACCTGCAGAAAGCGACGGGGCGAGAGAAAAGAAGTCAAGTTAGTAACGAGCACTGATGCCATCTGAATTCTTAGGTTCGAGGTGCATCATGGGAAGTCCCAGTGGCAGTTTAGCCAAGAGCGGCATAACTAGGGGGTGGTTCAAGCCAAGCCTGAGCCTGCCCTAACTGTAAGCTTTATCAAAAAGGAAGGTTTCTAACCCTACTCTTAAATGTGGGGAGGGTGTCTGCCTCCCAGACCCAAACTGAAAGATGGGTCTAAAGTAGAGGAGCCTGAAAACTGAAGGCTCTGCCTCCCATTCTACTTTTGGAGACTCTTGGAACCACAAGCACGCCTGAGTTCTGGGAGCACAGTGTTCTAGTGGGGGTAATAAGGTACTGTGAGCTCTCTAAGACATCATGCTGCCTGACCATTGAGGGCTTTGTAGGTGAGGAGGAGGATTTTAAATTGTATTCTGAATCTTACAGGGAGCCAATGCAGAGAAGCTGACACAGGAGAAACATGAACTCTTTTCCTAGTTCCTGTCAGTACTCGCGCTGCAGCATTCTGCATTCAGCTGGAGAGGATTTAAAGATTTGTTGGGAGGGCCTGATAATAAGGAGTTGCAATAATCCAGCCCAGAAGAAACAAAAGCATGGACTAGTTTGTCTGCATCTTTTTGAGACAGGGTGTGCCGGAGTTTTGCGATGTTATGCAGGTGAAAAATATACTGAGTTGTATTCTTGATTAGTCGTTTTCGTTTGTAAAACTTCCGAAAAAGAGCCAATCACCGTTTTTCAGAGGCCAGGCTGACATATTCAAATTGTTTGGTTTGTCCGATCATCAATCTGAAACCCAAAGATATTAAATTTAAAGTGATATATAAAAGAGCAAGGCAGAAAAAAACCCACACATTCGAAGCTAGAACACGAAAATGTTTGGCATTTCTGCAAGAAAAACTACTAAAATGTTTGTTTCTCAAAATAGTTCCTTTTCGGTCAGTTGATTAATCAAGTAATTGTTTCAGGTGTCTGAGATGGCGTCTGTCTTTACAGGGAGTAGGAGGGCTGAAAGAAAAAAGAGAAAATGCTCTTGCAGGATTTGATTTAGGTTGCATGTAATTGCCGCCGCAGGGGTCTTAACCACAGCAGGATTTCTGGGCACGCCAGAGAACGATTTAAAATGCCAAGCCTTCCATAATCTGTATTTAGTCATGTCAGGCCAACACAAAGCCAGCTAATATCGGCCTCAAAGAACTTATAGTCCATCACCAGTCTTGACTTTACAAAAAAAAAGACCTAATTTTTTAAGTCCCTCCAACATAAATCCAGTAGCATCCCAGGAAACATGTGACGCAAGTTGAATCCGACAGTGCTTCCCTGTTTCCAGTAATAAAGTTAATTAACTCAACTGCATGGCGCTGACATATGACCGTCCTGTGAGTCAACATGCCCAAATTGTCATGATCCAGCATGCTGTATGGAGGCAAAAGCAGACGACAGAAAAGCAACGGGACTAGTTATCCCTGGAGATAAGCTGACATTTTTTTTCAACAAAGCTGAATTAACTTCGAAAGCCACATTAACACACGTCAGTTTTGCATCATCGTCAGCTTCTTTATAGAGTTCTGGTAACACGAAACATATGTTCTATACACTTTGATACCAATGCACATAGGTTTAGTAAATGTATGAGCTCATGTAAAGCCTGTGCTCTCAGGCCATGAAAGTGTGTGGGCTTTGCAAGTAGGTGGGAGTAAAGTTTCCCCTTGAGTAAAAGGTCAGATTTACAGCGGTGGATCTACTTATGTGATCATAATTTATGCATGAACACAGTGCTATCCCACAGAAATAACGATGACTGTGTTTCCTATATGAACAGTCGGAGAACAAACCTGTGGATAACGTTCCAGTGATAATCGACAATTTAAATCAATTCAATCATTGTCGTATAGATCATGCATGGATAACAGCAGGTAAAAGCAGCCAATCGTGATAGTATGTAGGTGAGCAATCAAAGATCTCAGTGCAGGACGAACCAGCCCTTGTGTTGTCTCAAGGGTCAAAAATGACCCACCGCTCTGTTTAATTGCAGAGAACCCCCCCCCCCATGATCTTTTTTTCAACTTGAAATTTGATGACTTTTGACCCCAACTTTAGAAAAAGCGAAACATCACCTTCGTTCAGATTTCCATGTAGGCTGTTTACCGCCAGGGTATAAAGATTGTCGTCACTTTTGACAGTACCCCCTGTTCTCTCTTTGCTGTGGCCGTGAGTGCACGTTTCATTGCCCACCAGGTCATAGGTCTGATTTCTTCACATGTCCAGGAGGAACAATGATGTAGAAGCGGCGGAGGTATCTGAAGACGACGATGGGGAAGAACTCAACCCAGACCACGGTGCCTCATCTTCAGATGAAGGAGAAAAAAGAGATTCGTTTTTGTCGGAGAGCAGGGAAATAACATGGTCCCCGTCACCGTATGACGACCTGGACAGGATGGCGGCGCAAAATGTCATAGGGGGTGAGCCCCGGGGCCCGCAAGACATGCAGCTGCACATGCCCAGGAGATTGCGTCGACATTCCACATGTTCATCATACCAGCCACCATGCCACGACGCTACGAACGATAGCCGTGAGTCAAGACCTGCAAGACATGTGAGAGATAAACAGGGGAGAAGGGACGGAGCGTGGATGAGCAACTGGTTCCATTCAGGGGTCCATTTCTATTTTCATATCTTTAATGTAAGTGATTTTCACTGTTAATTTTATTATGCATTGCTGAAATATCATTGATTTAAGTCATTGTTTTCTGTGACACTGATGGTAAATACTGATAGCAATCTCTTTTTTCAAAAGGTCGCGGTCCTTCTCAGTAGTCTATGCCCAGCAGGCCAGCAAAGCATGGCATCAATATATTGGTTCCCCCGTGACGCACAGTCCAGCTACGCTTGGAAGATGCACGTCTACAGAGGGAAGCTGACCGGTGGACCAGAGCACACCGCAGAAAAAGGAGATCAGTGAGGACAGGAAGCAAGCCTACCCTCCTGGACTACAACCACAACAAAGGAGGCGTGGAGAAAACCTGGACAAGCTGACTGGAACTTGCAACTGCAGGAGGATGGCTGCCCGCTGGCCCCTGGCAGCTATAGAGTCATTTATGCACCACAAAAAAACCACAAAGACGGACACACACATCATGACATCATTGGTGTGTCCTAATACAATGCCTTCATGATATGGAACAAGACCAGCCCTACCTAGATGCCTGACAGGCGGAACAAGAGGAGGGTGAAAGGCACTAATAACCCCACACATTCAAAGAAGGGAGCGCCTCCCCCCACACAGCGGCCTCCGCAGCACTTGTGAAAGCGGTTCAGGGGACTGAATCTGGTCCTGATCCACCTGAGGCTGCACCTGAGATGACAATTCCGCCCCCCCCCAAAGAAGGACTGTAAAACAAAGACTATGCGCTGCGCATATGAGAAAGAAGGACATCTGCAAAGTCCATGCACACACACCTATACACTGTCCTACATGCGCTAATTAGAGTTGTTTGATTTATGTTCTTCACATTTTTGTTGTGTATCTATTATCTTCTTTTATTCTTATTTATTTGTTGCTGTTTGTACACCTCGTGGGTGGGGGCAATGGCTCAAAAAATGGGAGAAGACTAGTATTTTTCAAAGTTGAATTCCTCATTGTACAGTGTATAAGAATATATCCTTGTGTTGCCGGAAAGTTCAAGAGCGTTATGGTTTCCCTTCAAAACGACTTTCTGCACATTTCTGCGGCTTCCTATACAAGTGCTATCTCTTGCTGAAGAAAAAAAAAATAAAAAACACCCGTGCTGTACCTTTAGCAATGATAAGGATAAGCCTCTACCTTAGTAAAGAAAAACTATGACAGATGCAATAAAACCGAGTGGTGTCCCATGATTAAATGCAGTCTCTCTGTACTGTGAAGAGGGAAAACCCAGACACACCAAAGGTTTGTGATGATGGACGAGTTGTTTCTTCGTGCAAAAAAAGATTCGGGGGTTTAAAGTTCAATGAGGCTGCTTTGCTTTAGGGGCTTAGCGAAGGGGGTCATTTTTGACCCTTAGGACAGGGGGAGTACAGAGAATGTTAAGACTACACATGGGGACCAGGGCAGTAAACTGCGTGAATTGCTCCGGTCATGTCAGCAGGTGGCGCTGTGGAGACACTCATTGTGGTCACCCGGAATTTCCTCCCCGAGAATACTTACCTCCCTATGCAAATTAAGAGTCTTAATTAGGTGTAATTTGTTTTGCACGGTTGATATTAGGATTACATGCCCTCTGTATTTGCAGTTAGTCTTCTGTGTTACACTTATTCCGCCTAACATGCGAGATAAGTCCGGTAAATGTAAAAAAAAAGAAAGAAAGAAAGAAAAGAAAACAAAAAGCTGATCAACAATGCATTTTTGACGGGCACTGAGAGGACAATAAGTTAAAGTGAACATTACTGGACTGATACAGTACGTTTGGTTGTTTTTTGTTTTTTTTTTCCATTTAGTACCACAGCACACCGGAGGATGGAGCCCGCGCGAGGCTCTAGAAAACGCCGCCGCCGCCGCCGCCGAGCGTAAAAGGGGCGTTTCGTAGCTTGGCAACGTCTCTGTCGGCGGTGCCAGGTGTGTTCAAACCTGTGGCAGACAGACGCTCGCGGATGCCTCACAGCCCCAGTCACCATGGGCCGGATCGCAGCCGCAGAAGCCGCCGATCGGTGACCGCAGCCGCGCGTCCCTTCTCAGCCCGCCCGCAGGTACGCGGGGCTTCCTCGTCGGCGCGCCGCATTCCAGCGACAGACGGTTCGCGATCCGCCGCCGAGTGAGTGAAACACTCTCTGTTTACAGTTTGTTGTTTTTGGCTGCCTGGCGTCGGGAGGCTCCCCCCGGAGACGAAGCAACGCACGGATACGGTTCCAGGGTTCGCGACGCGGGGCACAGACCCGCGGTCGTCCCCTGTTTAACAGCCTCGCCGCCATCCACTCCGCTGTTTTTACGCACAGGGAGCGCTTGGATTTACTGCAGCCGAGGCAACTGTGCCCACAGCGGAGCGGGAACCCCGCGGGGATGACGGACCCCAGCGGCGCATTCGCGGGTGGAAATCAGCTTCGCGCGCGTCAGGGAGATGAGGTCCCCAGCGGGTCGGGAGACTAACTCCGGAGCGTTTGTTAGGCCGCGTCACTTGGCGCTCATTTAACCACAGCGAACCGGGGCGACCGTAACCAGCTAGATCGCGAGTTGTTTGAGAAGGGCAGGCCAGCCATGTCCAGAACGCTAAAGAAGAAGAAACACTGGTCCAGTAAAGTGGTGGAGTGCGCCGTGTCGTGGGGGAACCTGGGGGACTTTGGCTCCGTGGTGGAGGTTCTGGGAGGAGCAGAGCTGGGACAGTTCCCCTACCTGGGCCAGATGAAGCTGGACGTGCTGGTGTGTCACGTCGGGAAGCTGCCCTACTACGGCGACGTTCTGCTGGAGGTGAACGGGACGCCCGTCAGTGGACTTACAAACCGTGACACCCTGGCTGTCATACGCCACTTTCGGGAGCCGATTCGCTTGAAGACGGTCAAACCAGGTGCGTCCCCTGCTCTCTGTTTTTAACGCGGCTGCTGCTGCTGCTGCTGCTGCTGCTGCTGCTGTGTCACCTGAGCTCTGTTTGTGAGACGAGCGTTATGATATGTGGCGTCCTCCGAACACAGAAAACCTCAGGATTATACACACACACACACACCAAGTAATGTAGGGATCAACTGCCATCTATTAGGCCTACAGCCGGTCTGTGACCTGGAGACAAACGTTTAAAGTACAAAAATCAGAATGATTAAATTACGAGGATAAATGTATAGATTTATCCTTAAAGACCCCCTCCTCATATAACTCGCACTAGGTTTGTATGTCTTCCTGTGAGATATGTGTGTGTGTGTGTGTGTGTGTGTGTGTGTGTGTGTGTGTGTGTGTGTGTGTCAGCTTGACTAAACCAATAAAAATTGAAACAAAAGTGAAGAAAGTGAGTTTAGGTGTGTCCACGCACCACTACGTCCTTGTACACCTCCTATAGACATCCCCGACTTCTTCTGTAAGCCTCCGACTGTCCCATGCCGTCTAATGGGCCGGTCCTCTCACCCCTTTCTTGGGGAGATCAAATGGTGATAATGGTAATAATGGCATGTAGCCCAGCCGGGGCCTTCTAGGCTAAGTGCACTTCCGTGCATAGAAATAAGGCCTAATTACGTCCTCCATTATTCAGGCTACTCTGCTGCCCATTGGCCACGGCGCTGAGAGTGGTTGGCTCTGTTGTATCCTGTTGTCCCATTATTCCACATGCAGCTCTCCAAGGATGCTGTCCGCGACTTCCAGACACCGATAACGAGGTCTAATAGCTTTGATGGCTTGGCGATGCTGCCTGTCTGTACTGTACTGGTTCTGACCCAAGGGGCTTTAGTGGCATTGGAGTGAAAGTTGTGTGTTTATGCCCACGGGAGATGGCCTTACTTTGCTTATGGGCTGGAGCTGAAATGTCTAAACAACAACTGAGACTGTTCGAAGGGTTACATCAGCAGCAGCAGCAGCAGCAGCTGAGTCCCAGGACCCCCAGGCCAGGATCCCTGAAGATCAACTGTATTTGCGCACATGCTTACGTATGGTGTGTGTCTGTGTGCACGCGTGTGTGGTCATTCCTACGAGTTTTCCTACACTTTTTTTAATCAATATTTTATTGTTTTTTTTTTCATCAATATAAAAGGGAAAAATATTTGCCTAGCTTTATGAATCCAGTGCCTATTAGTGTGCATGCACACTAAGGTGTGTGTGTGTGTGTGTGTGTGTGTGTGTGTATTTCATGGCTCTACGTTCCCCAGAGCTCCTAACACCATGCTCTCTGCCCCACTAACCAAGGATGATTAATAAAGGGCAGGGGGAGTGAGGGAGGGAGACACAAAGAAACAGAGGGAGACACACAGAAACGGAGGGAGAGAGAGATGCATTGGGAGAGGGATGTAAAGAGAGATGGGGGGGAAAAAAATCAGCTCTGCCTTTGGCAGCAGGCTTGACACCCACGCCAGCCTTTTTTTTTTTTTTGTGCTCTTTAAAGCTCACAGGGAAATAATAGGTGGCAAAGATGGTAAAATTCCTCCTCACCTATTTCCTCACCGTCGCCCGTACCAGTTTGGCCTAGATGTCCATATGCTGCTTCAGTCGTATGTAAGTTTGCAGCCAGCGTGGATCAGCTCTTCAACGTACTGTTTGCAGGAATGCTTCACAAAGTCCCCCTGGCCTCAGCATACAGATGGGGTTATTATATTGTATGATTAAGTATTGTGCATTTGTGCACGTCTGTGATGTGTGTGTATACATTCCTGTGTGGTAGCCTCATGTTTAATTCACACCTCTTGCATAATTGAGCTAGCGAGTGGATTTTCTCTACTCTGATGGAGGCAGTGGGCCTAGAGGATCAGCTGTTACCTGGAAGCCCGGAAAGCTGCATGACGGCGGCCGGTAGCGATGGACAGGCTCCCCGGGTCCACCAGATGTTACCCCCCCCCCTCCTCCTGCGCCCCTTCCAAGATCCTCCTGTGCTCTCCCTGCCCTGCCCTCTGGAGCTGGTGGGCTTCCCATGCCGCTGCTGAGAGCTGGGGCGGAGCTTGGAGGCAAGAGATAGAGAGTGAGCAGAGATGCAAAGAGAGAAAATGGAGATTTGAGCCAAAGATAAAGAGAGGCAGGATGCAAGATGCAAGTCTCCATGGATGCTATTATCCATCTCCGCCATTGATCGAAAAGGAATGTGAGCTGAGAGAGTTGCATTAGGCACTATACTTACTTTTCTATAGCTCCATCGTATATTCTCTAGGGGCTGCCAAGAGGCTTCTCTCACATACATAGTTCCCCCTTTTCACTGCTTTGAAACGAAGACGTTCACGCTAAGCTTACGCAAAGGCTTAACAATGTACGGTGAGGCGGATGTGCCCATTTTCCCCGGTATCTTTGATTAAGCTGGGAAATGCCTCTATTAAAAGCCATGTGCTCAGCACAGGAATCTATTTCTGCCGGTACCCCCAGGTAAGGATCGAAAAAGATGCCTGATGAAAAGCCTCACGAATGGCATCCTTGAATTCCCCACTCCTGCGCGGTTATTTTCTGCTGTTTCTCCTTTACAGTGTGTTCGCAGCTTCAGTGACTGTGCAATCAAACCATATGTACAACCTGTAGCCATTTGCATGCTGCTGAATGGATGATGACTCTGATATCAAATGAATAATTTCACATTGCAGTACACACTGGAGCCGTTGGAACAAGCTTTTATTTGTCTTTTAGATGACTAATATTAGCTGTATGAATGTAGGAAACACATGTACACAGGCCGTCTTTTTTTAAAATTGATGCACCCTGCTTCTAAAGCCATTTGTGTCTTAGTTAGAACCCTGGAATTGGTATCATGATATTACATATAGTCGTGAAATGTGTGTTTTAAATGAAATGGTAATTAATTGAAATACGGCAATGCCTTTGGGGTGGGGGAATAGCAGCCTCTTTATTGGAAGAAGATAGTCATTTTATCTTTATTGATCTTAATGGTTGATAATTGTTGGTGTGACGGTGAGAACATATTGTGTCTGCAGAAGGGCATAATTCATCTGTCTCTGTAAGCTACTGAGTTTTAGAGGCTCATTTTGTCCTTAATTATCTTTGAATTTTGACGTCAAATGGCATGATCGAGTTTGAATACTGCAGCAGCGGAGTTTGCTGTTGATAACAATTTTGCCTTTTCTAGATCACGTTTAGAGTTACCTGCTTCTACTCACACATCAGCATCATCATGTTTTCCATTACCTGCTGATCATGCCAGTAGAGAAGAATACAGAGTGACATGAGCCCCTAAGCCCCCGTATCAGACAGCAATAGTGAGTGTGGGTTAATCACATTAATGCACCTCTCATATCAGGAAGTGCCTCTCAATAGAATCATCCTCTTGACAGGCGATGCTTTGTCACTGCAAAGAGATTTGCAGTCGGCTGCAAAAAAAAAAAAAAATGGGGATTGAGAGTGAGAGTGGGAATCCAGCAGCCCAGAGAGCCTGGTCAAATAACTAGAGACATCTGTTCTCGCCTTAGAGATGCTTCTGACAATCCACTGAATGAAGCGGGAGAGCCATCACATACATGGCTCCTTTGGCACTGAACTCAAAGTAATTTAAAGCTGAATTAGCTCCTTCTTATTGAGTTTAAGGTGATTATGAGTGTTTTTTATGCAGATTCAATAAGTTGCCGGCTATGTTTTTGTTTCGCTAAAATGTGCTTAGGCTTGGGCACCGATCCTGCTGATCTTCTATTGGATTACTGACTGTCTGGTGCTAATGTAGTTATTTTTGCAGCTCCTTAGTGATTTTAATTGCACCGTTGCTTAGTATGCATGTAACTGTATGTTTCCCACAACTGTCTTGATACTGCTTTCTAGGCCAGGCGTCCCCTGGGAAAAAAAAAAACAAAAAACATTCCTACTGTCATTGGGGCCAACTGGTTTGATAAAGGCTGAATGAGGAAGTAGGGGCACAGATAAATGATTTCTGTACACAAAATAAACTGTAGGTCTTACTGAAATCTCACTGGCGTCATTAATAATTTAAAATGCAGGTAATACGGGATTAAAAGCGGAAACTCTCCCTATGGAAGATCTTAAAGATTCATACCAGTGTTACGCATGTTTCAGCCTGTTAACTGCAAATATGTTCACTCTATATTACTGCTGACCGTTTTCTAAATGACACTGTAGTGTTTTAGATTCCAGAATATGTTTCTCCTTCCTTTTCAGGTTTCAAATGTTTTCGGTTCATTTCAGTACAATCTAAAAAAACGCCCAGCAGAAACTTTCATTTAGGTAATCCATCAGAGTAGATACAATGTCTGCTTTTATTGTTGACGAAGTTATCATTGTGTGGTAATGCTAATAAAAGTTTTCACTCACCCTCCACACAAAGACAATATTGCTTTTGGCAGCAATAATAGCAGACGTGATGTTCACCCGGATCGATTGGTTAACTTAGGTCTTAATTTCAAAAAGTCTTAAAAAATACTGTTTTGTTGGGCAATAATGTAAATTTTATGTTATTTGCAGAAAGTGGGATAAAACATGCTAAAGGGTTGGTATGGCCGGACAACACAATCCCAACTCAAGGTCCACCTACTAGCTTTTTACAGAACTTTCATATTAGTGGGTGAGTTTGCTCAGTTGTCATGGAGGGGGATCTGTTGACTATGGTCCCCTTTTTCTTAAAGCAGTGATTCCCATTCCAAGGCACATGTACCCCAGGGAGTACTTATGCAGTTGTTGGAAGGTATATGGAAATGTGTGGGAGTACAGTAGCTTGGCTATTTTGAAAAATAAAAATTATGATTTAGTAAAAAAAAAAAAAAATGTACGAGATATTTGGGTTCAGGAAGAGAATAAACACACAAATTGGATTATAAATAACAAACTGTCACAGTATTGTCACAATAACCAGGTTACGCAACCTGCTATGATAAGTTAACTGCACAGGATATACCTCCTACCAGGTGCTATGATTGAGAGTGCATGAAAAACAATTGAGCAGAGAAGTTTCAACTGATAGCTAAAACAATGGATAAATAGTTGAAACGTGCACTAGAGGAAAAGTTAAGGGATCGCTCTACAAGTTATTCCTCTACATCCTGGGGAGGACATGATTGTCTGCACAGGAATGTTATGGCAGTCCATCCAATAGATGTTAGGACACTTCACTCAAAACCGCAAATGTGAAACTCACAGCGCCACTAGAGCCAGTGGATCATCAAAGTAAATAGGATTAATCCTCTGGGAACCACAAATGTCTGTACAAAATTTTGTGCCAGTCCATCATATCGTCATTGAGATATTTCAGTTTGGACCAAAGTTGTGGCACTGCAGTCCATAGAGCCATGCAGCTAAAAAATAAATGTAAGAATATCCATTTAACAGTGTTTAAAAAGCGTCCATTTTAAAATCCATTCAAGCGAACAGATTTGGAACGTGACAGGTCTTGATGAAGAGCTCGTCTAATAGTGCCTCGGTGTTATGTAAGACAAAAAAGGTCGGGAACAACTGCCTTGCAACATCCTCCGAGCGGGAGCTGATGATGTGATAGTCATAATGCTTAACCCCTACTAGTGTCTGAGATGAGAAGCAAAGCAGCAAACGCTTGATCACGAGCCCCAATGTTTTGTTAACATCAACAGGCCACCGGCATGTCACTACACTCATCAGCCAGCAGCCGCTTGTTGATGCTGCACGGGGACGCTTGAGCAAGACTGTCAAACTGTAAGACATTGGCCACAGCGCCAGAGTATGACAAATTAGCAGGAGTGTTGTTCCATCGCTGGATGTTCCTAACCTTTTAACCTCACCTCATTAATGTCTTACTAACTTTCATTGCTGTCTCTCCTAGCGATTTCTTCCCTGCTCTCTTTGGGGCTGACAGATCTGCTGCTCTGCCAGTAGTGTTTATCAGGGTGATTTTTATCTTCTCTTAAAAATACAATCCTTATAATATCCGTGTTGTATTTTGATTACATATATTTGTTGTACAGTGTTATGTGAGACCGTTACAGAGGAATCTGTTTTAATGTGCTATCAGAAAGGTGCGTGTTAATGATTATTTTCATATTAAATGGAAATATTTAAAGAAATATTATGTCAGTGCAAATATTCAAGTCCAATTAAAATGTCTTGATCATTATAGGCCTTCAAAAGCCCTCAAACCTGTGTCAGTCTGTTGATATTTGTACGAGACTCAAATAGGTGGAAAGGAAGATATGTCAATTTTTCCTTCCTTTTTATTTATTTCTTTGTAACCACTCAACATTTTTCATATCTGTTTGGCCTTTTGCTATATCATCCTACAAAGCATTTTGTTGAAATACAGCTTGTTTGTCCTCTGTGACTCTCATCAAGCATCTCCCATATGTGCCTGAGGCAGCTGTCAGACTTGTAGAGAAATGCTGCTGTCTTACCTAGCGCGTGCGCACACACACACACACACACACACACACACACACACACACACACGTGCATACACAAATGAATCTAAAAGTAACCTGTACAAAAAGTCCATCTTGATGCATAATTTAAATTGAAACTTTAGGAAAGAAGTCATATTTCTTTCCAAAAGACCTGCCTGACTGCTGGAAAAAAAAAAAAAAAAATTACTTGGATTCCTAGGAAATCTGGAAACCAGATAGGGTGAAGAAATCGATTAAATTTTGGCGGATGCGGAAGGATTTTCTTACAAAACATGATTATCAAAGGTGAAGAAATCTAGATTAAAACTGAAGTGATGGAATATTTTGTATGTGAACTGTACGGTGATGATGGAAGTTTTGGTCCCTAAGTGATTACTAGTTTTTACATTTCCCGTGCAGCTTCAGTTGTTTCAAAGATTTTTGCAAAAAAGTTAAAATTAGGTAAATGAATTCCTCTGTTAACAAGTAAATGTATCAAAGACATTGATCTTCATCAGAAACAACTCTTACTTTAGTTTTCAGCAAAGTAATATTAGAAGTCTATATATGCATATCTCTATCTATCTATCTATATATCTATATATAAATATATAGATATATATTTGTATATATCTCTATATATGTATATATATCTATCTATATATCTATAGATAAGAATTATATGATATATATATATATCTATCTATCTATCTATCTATATATATATATATCTCTATCTATCTATCTATATATATATATCTATATATATCTATATCTATATATAGAGAGATATATAGAGAGATATATATCTATATAGAGATATATAGAGATATAGAGATATATATATATAGAGAGAGATATCTATTTCTCTCTCTCTCTCTCTCTATATATATATATATATATATATATATATATATATATATATCTATATATATATATATATATATATATATATATATATATATATATATATATATATATATATATATATATATATATATATATATATATATATATATATATATATATATATATATATATATATATATAGATATATATATAGATATATATATATAGATATATAGATATATAGATAGATATAGATATATAGATATATAGATATATAGATAGATATAGATATATAGATAGATATACAATATCTATAAAAATATTTTTGGGATATTGGTCTATATAAATAAAATTTCACTTGACTTTATCAGTAGGAGGTTCTGGGGGATTTCAGTTAGTCGGTGCATTCAGTCCCTGTTCCAGTTAAAGACTCTGTTGTCATGTTAAATGCCTGTTAGCGCTCATTCCGCGCTATAATGACTAATTCTAATCCTGACCCTGTAAATATGTATTAGGGGGGATCATAAAATCATTTGCTGCATTTTAGTTGCACATAGTGCTATAACAGTGGAAGCAAATTGGCAATTGGGGGTGGGTTTCACTTCTGACTTAATGGACGAGGTGTAATGGGTATGGAAAGTGGTTATTTTGGCTTTGACCTGCATCCTATTTGGCCTCATCACCCACTTTTCCTTTTGCCTGCTTTGCAGAGAATTCTGCTTTTCTCTGCCCCTGTCTGCCCATCATTACAACTGAGAGTTGCTAAATGTATTATCTATTTGTATTTGTGTGTCCATACAATAAATATCCAGATACTTGTCATGCAGCCCTTGTACCTGGTTGTATCATTAAAAATTGATTAGTCATATCATTTTCTCCCGTAGAAAACCCCTGAATATGTAATCGTCAAAACAGGGTCACAACAGGAGCTCAGAAATCCCCGAAAGATGTTGATATGTGACACAGCGATAATCTGAAATAACAGTATTTCTCACTAGTGGGATTTTTTTTTTTTTTTTCTCAACTCTTTCCTCTTGTCTTGCTCCTCAGTTGATCAGTCACATTCTGTACATGTGAAACTGGATAGGGGGCAAAGAAAAAACAAAAAAAAACAAAGGGCTGGATGTGACTGTGGCGTGGGTTCTCCTTTGGTTGAGCATTATCTCTGTCAGTGTCTGAGACCAGATTGGAGGGGACGTCTGGTGAGGAGTCACTCCTCGGTCTGAGAGCCTTGTTTATTTTACCGGAGGCACAGCAGCCATACGGTGGCTGACTGACCTAGCACTGTCATGAAGGACGTTATCTTTATGCAACAATGATTGCCACACACCGTAGTCTCTCCACCCCCCCTACAGCAGTGTTCAGTGATTGCACATTTGGCCAGCGTGTCACTTCCCACTTTCCTATTATCCAGATGTGCATTATCCTCCAACTGGTGTTATCACTGCAAGATATGGGCCCAGGTCACCTCTAGACAGCTCACAGGTAATGGGCCTTGACATCTGAATTAGTCTGCTCTCTCAAAGGGTGATTAGCAAGCAGCTTAGGATTCTGGGGGGATGTTGATAGGCAGACATAAACAGGCAGGGGCGATGGGCCGGTGGGATGCTGTCTCTGTGGTTCGTGATGGGAGGCTTGCCAGTAATACGGCTCATCATGAAGTGGTCACGGTGTAGTTGTGCCGATGACAGAGGGTGGGATGGAGCGGGTGACTGGGGCCAATGCGATTATGTGTTTGCACTGGTGATATAGCAACTTGAAGTATATAATTTTCATTAGCCGATACTGCAGTGTGAACAGCTAACCAAGCTGCCTCCCTCATAAACTTTAAGAGTAGCAGATCTTTCAGATTTCATACCAAGATCCTTTTCCTGTCTCTGTGTCTTTGCTGTGTGACTGGCTGGCCCAGCTGTTACGCTCGTCCCTTCCCCAGCCCTTTTATTATTCCTTGGCTGTGTGATTCGCTGTGTGCTTGTGGCGGCAGGGGAACGGCTGGCTTTGTAGAATCTTAATAGTGGTGAGCTAGTGCCAAGCCTTCCCTTCGCCGCTTGCTGCAGGCGTGTGACTGAATGCTAATGAGACATTAGGGTGGAGGCGGGATGGATCAGGCCAGGCCAGCCACAATCTGCGTGGCTGTAGAGCCCTTTACCTGGTGAGGGGCACACATGTTTTGCTCCCAGAAGCTGCACAGCGAGAGGCGCTTTGTGTCTCAGAGTTATCTCAGCGCACCTAATCGTCAGGATATGCCCTCTCTTGTGCTTCTCTGTCAAGAGGGAGATAATGTAAGAGCAATCTGTTCGACTGTGACTTGGCGCCGCTTCTTTGTCTTTGATTTATGTAATTTGCACTCTACCCTTTGGGTCAGATTGAATGACATAGAATGACATTTTTCTTAATTTTCAGTCTCCTGTCAGTATCTGGTAATATTTGCCTTTTTCTGTCGAAAATGTATGAATGTGATGTGTTATTTCAGACTTCCTTATAATGACGCCGTATATACTGTAGCCTCTATCCAAGTATATTCTCCTCTCATTTGGCTCTCCTCTCATCCCCACAAATTATTTATTATTGCCTGTATAATTTTATGATGACTGAATAAAAAAAAAAAATACATCACTGAAGATGTGTGTGTTATCAAACTGCAGTGGTAATGCGAAAGAACTTTTTCAAACCTCATATATTACCCGGCCCTGCTGCTCGGCTCTCCTCTGCAGTCCAGTACACATCTGTATGACTGCAAAGGCGACGGATGACTGAAGGGTGTCTGCGTCTGCATGGGTATGTGTTTTATGTCGCATCTTGATTCTTCTTAATTCTGCAGGTCACACAGACAACACGGGCAGTTGACTACAACAACACAGGACCTGTTAATATACTACTATATGTACTATAAATAGAGAGCTGTTAAACTTTTGTTCTTTTATATATTTATATACGCCGACACAAACACACACACACACACACACACACACACCAGCACATTAATCTGTCTCTTTCACAGCACGCACATGGTTCTCCACATGACACAGATGTTGCTAACAGTGGGATGGAATGATGGGTGGATGCAGAAGCCCCAGTCACCCAGTCACAGCCTAATCTGATTACAGACGGCTTCACACAGTCGCCCTGGCTGATGAAGGGAGGGCATCAGGGAAGGGACAGATGGAAGAGCCGTGGTTGTTAACAGCTGTGGTTAACTCTGTTGTGTAATATGCAGTTGTGGTGTTCAGATGAGGAAATCATGTGATAGCATTCCACTGCATTATATTGTAATGGTTATACAATCACCAGGTCTGTGTAGTGAGGGAGTTTTTGAAGCATTTGTGACATAGAATTCATCCTGTGCTAATATAGAAATCTCACTTGCATCCGAGTCTGTCTCGTTTGCTCCGTATCCAGGTATGTTGTCAAATCCTACAGCTTACGGCGGTTGTAGTGCTTCATCGGTTCTCTTAATATCTCAAAGTTGGCATCATTGAGCCACATTTCCCATAATTCGCCCAGGCACTAGGGCAACTGCCAATGGCCGATTATGACCCCTAATGTTAACTTCCCTCACAGGATGAAGACGACAGTATGAACGATGAAGTGCGTTTATATCAGATCCTATATAGCAAACATTTCACCACTGATGAATTAAATCAAACAAATCAAGAGGCCGAGTGGCTCGTGCCGATGAACATCGCATCTCTCTAGACGTCCCCACCCAAAAAACGACTTCACAGCAGTATTTAAGAGCTGAGTGGTGGCAGCTGGTGCTGGAGGAGCTTTCAGATTTGCAGGGTACCAACATACAGAAAATACACTGAATTTTCGATCGAATTTTAGTCATAAATGTAGAGCAAATTTAATGAATTAGCTGATAGGTTACCACAACATACTGGTAAGGATATTTAAACAATTTAAGTATGTACATTTAAGATGCATTTTCTATTTGTGGTTGCCTCTTAAATCGCCTGCTGTTACACTCACCTGACTTCTGAAACACCATACTATATGCAACATACGTCGAATGCACCCTTTGCAATAAAGAAGTCTATTTTAAAGATAACAATGCTCTTTCCTCCCTTCTGCACAGTTCACTCGTTAATTCTGCTGTAATGCTGTAACACCTGCTGCTGCTGCTGCTCATGTACAATTTTATGAGCCAACCCCCTGAAAGCAGTTCAGTCATGTTATCAGGATTGGTTTTTTACATTTTTTTTTTTTTTTTTTTTTGAGGAAATAAATGTGTCGGGGACTCAAACTTTGTTTTGAAGCCAAAGGCTGGATTCTTCTGTCCTGCTGTTTGCAGCTTGGAGCTGCAGTTTCTCTTCTTAAAGGGTTAATTCCCTTGAGAGGAGAGATGCAGGGTAATTCCTGCTACATTTCATCAAATTAAAAATACTTGCCGCTCATGCTAACATACCTAATGTGAGTCGCTGTCTTGGCTATGTTCAGTCAGTGTTTGTGTGCTTGGCAATATCAGTTAGCTAATGTTACATGGTCGGTAGCTGGCTGTTTTATTGCTCTCTCAAAGATCTTGTGGGCGATGTGATTGCCGTCTTCTAATTTCTGGTCTTATGCTGCTGTGAGCGATGTGCAATTAATTTGCATTGGTGGTAATTATGAATTCATATCTTTTAGTGGCTTGGCTTATTTTTCTTTTGTCGTTTAGCATGTGCTTTATGATACTTCATATTGTTAATTATAAGGTAGTAATGAAATAGAGATCGTGTCTATGTATGATGAGTATTATGGGTGTTAAGGGCTGGTTTTAAAGCAATCATAATTTCTTCCCAGGTTGTTTTGTTGTTGTGTTGTTTTGGGGGTTTCCTTATTGTTTTACTGCAAACTCTGGTCTGTCCCAGTTCAACCTCTGCAGCACCAGAACTACTTTCTAAAAAAGTAGTAAAATTATAAAACGGATTTTCTTCTCTCTGATTGCTTTTTTTAAGGGTTGGGGTCAATTCTCTGCAGTCTAGTTAAAATGAGATGTAAAACTGCGATTCATTTCTTATGTATAAAGCATTCATTCTTTATCAGCCCATTATGATGATGAGCCGTTATTAGAAATTTTTGCTCAGTTGAGTGATTGGAAAGAGAAATTTCCTCCATGAAGCTGTTAAGTTTAAATTGCGGTAACGTCATGGCAATTTGCTTCACAACAACGTGGCAGCGGTACTGAAAATTGCACCTGAACAACAAATACAACAAATATAAAACGTATAAAAAGTGTTGTTGATGGAAAGAGTGTTAGAGATGGGCTACAACTGCATTAAAAGGACAACAATCTGTAATACTAATCTTCATTAGCTGCGATAGTCATGTCCATTTCTGTAGTTGAGGATGATGAAAGCTTTCTTACTGTGTTTAAGCTTTAAAGACTGTCAGCAACAACGAATCCTGGGAGTCAGATTATCCCGAGCTCCCCATTTGTGACTAACCTAGACGCATAAATACGGAGGAGGCTTTCCCAAAGTGGCCTATAAATAATTATATAGCAGTGACTAAGCCTGTACATGTCCAGAGAAGTAGACCGGCCTCGGCATGCAAGGTAAAATGATGAGTCAAGTATTTACAATTTTTGAAAATTGCAATTGAGCACCAAAATAAACAGTGGCTGAAATCCAAAGGATCCGAGCTGATGTAAACAAATCCCCATAATCAAGAACAACAGATTTAATAAACCTCATTATTTGTACCTAGACTCATAAAAGTGTACGCGATAAAAGCAAGCAACATACAAGTTTGTTTCTGAGGTGTAACTCTGCAATAAGCCTTTGAAAAAGTTTTAATAGTGTGGATTAAAAGAGAAACAGTCATCAATTAAAATTCTGTTTGACACCAGACTGCAGCTGCTTCCCTTTTTGTGTGCTTACAATATGTGAATGCTTTGAAGATTTGTTTCTCACACTGGAGTACAACTTTTTTTTGTTTCTTCTGAATTTCAAACAAGCTTGAGATCATGCAGCTACAATTGCACCGAATGTAAAACGGCAGTTACGTCTGTGCATTCAGTGTGAACGCAGACCGTACACGTCCGCGTCGCCGGTCTGTAATTAAGAACACGTATGTGTGCTCATACAAGCAGGTGTCGCCTCCATCCCGTCTGAGCTTCAGAGTGGCCAGTAAAATGTAACAATCAAATGCTCCCCTCTGCCAACTTTTCCTCCATTGTTCACGGACTTGCTGTTCTCTGCTCTTTGGTCTGTGTCTGCTATTCCGTACGCAGTGCCAGCGATGCGCTGACAAACTGTGGTTTTACCTCTGGAATTTAGGTACAGATCTGTTCCGTCTGTCTCTCTTTCCTTTCTCCTAGTCTGACCTCGTGTCGTTTTTACAAGTCAGGGCCTGTTCTGTTTAGTGCTGCAGAGGGATTTACTGAGGAGTTGAGCTCTCTCCCTTAACTACTGTCTATATTTGAGATCTGAACTTGATTTTAAAGCCAACGAAGGACCTCATTGTATAAATGATACACAGTGTATAATGAAGCAGCAGGTGCCTGAAAGTTGCACGTTTGCGGTTACACTTAGGGCTTAAATTAACTATTATTTTCTCGATCAGTTAGTCTGCCTATTATGTTTTTGATTATTTTTCTTGATTAGTTTATTGATAATTCAGTCTACATAATGTAAGAAAAGACTTCAAAAAAATCCCATCGAATTTCCAACCAACAGTCTAAAACCTAAAGGTATTCAGGACTAAGAAAAACTAGAAAATATTCACATTTGAGTTGTTGCTCATTAGATTTCTGTCTATCAAAGCGAACTTTGTGAAACCTGTAACGCAGCCATCCACCATCTCAACAGATTTGTCAGTTTTCATACTGGGCGTTGGAACCGTGCTTTGGCGCTTCCGGCCGGATGATGCAGTGTGGCATCATGATCTCTCCTCTGATTCATTACGGACTGAGCCAGTTTGTGTTTTGACATGGCTGACTCTGACCCCGAGCCCCTTTCTGTCTGGAAGGCTGTTTTTATACCTGGCTGAACGACCCTGCCATGGCAGTCACCCACACATGAACCTTACCTACGAACAAATCCCAAATAACACACTTGCATGGGCACACACACACACACACACACACAAACGTGCGCGCAAAGACACACACACGCGCGCGCACAAAGCCGTTGGGTTGGATGAGGTGAAGGCAGGAGTAAAATGTGGCCCGGCCATCCATCAAACTGATGTTTATTATATGGGTAATTTGTGTAGGGTGATAGGTGATTATTACTTTGAAATAATCATCAAAGTCTGACAGTTGCGATATTAATTTTATTGTGGTGTGATGACAAATTTCTAGCTCCATCCAATATTGTGAAATGAATGTTTAGGCCCATCCTTTCCTTGCTTGGCGCTGTCATTTTCAATAATGCATACAATCGCTTATGAGGATACATTTTTTGCACGTTATCAAGTTAAGGGAAATAGAATGTGGCACGCTAGTGAATCATTAATTAAGGGCTCCTCTCTATTATACCTTACACTTCATATGATATCCAATTAAAGAATGAGTTGGAAAGCTTGCGTCGTTTCGCCGCTCCTCAAAACACAGCAGCAGCCCTGCTTGAGGAATCCTGCTGTCCGTTGTTTGATAGTATTGTTCTCATAAATGTACTTGAAGTAACAGCATTGTTGTCTGTGTCTCTGCGGAGACAGTTCATTATAAAAATCTCCAAGTCACTTAAAATATGCAAGTTGGTGTATTGATGTGTCAGGGGCTGCAAATGTCCACCAGACCAATCAGCCACAGCACTGAAACCAGTTACCGGTTTTAACGTTGTGGCTGTTCGGTCTATATTGTACGTGTTTTAAAGTGGGCAACCGTGTTGTAATTTTTGAGCACACATTGTTTTAATTTTGTACTTCTGAAACACCAAAGTTCACTTACAAAACAGAACATTTTACTTCCTGGAGACATTTGTGAGAAGAAATTTAAAAGAAAATCTAATTTTTTTATATAGACAAAAATCCCATTTATGCATCCTGCATCGCAGATATATATTTCTCTGCTTGTGAGTCAGATGCCCTGGAAAGACCTCTGCCATTTGAATTTTTAGATTGTATTAACTGTAAAGGAGGCAAGATTGAAAGAACAATGCGGCTAAGGAAAAACGTCAGTTTGGCAAGCTCTCTCACACAATGTCCCACGCTCACAGCCACGTACCAAACCAATTTTGTTACTCTGGCACAAAGAAACAAAAATTGATCTGTGTAAATAGACTGGATTACTGTTGCGCTGGAGGGGCTTAGCGGAGGAACACAGACGAATATATCCGTCCGTCCGTCCATCCGTCCATCTGTCCATCTGTCCATTCAGCCATCCGGCCAGACATCGGCTTCCCTGACAGGGATGTTGCTCACTGTGACAGGCTTATTGACAGGCCAAAGAGGAGCTGGGGATTATGGAACCAGAGGACGACACGAGTGCTTGTCAGGCTGATGTGGAGGGTAAAGTGCATTCTGTCGACAGGCTGAACACACCTCTGTGGCATGCATGGAATCCATGCGGGTGCACCTCGACAGAGAGAGTGCTTTTTGATGAAAACCAGTTGAACCAGTAGCACCTTTGGACATGCACAGTTGCTGTTGGATACCTTATTTATTTATCTGTCTCGCTCGGAGAAGGGTAGATGTATGTGAGTTGATTTAATTACATTGCTGACCTTTTCAAAAGGGAAGAAAAAGCTATGAAGTTAATTCATCTGTCCATCTGTCCATCTGTCCATCTGTCCATCTGTCCATCTGTCCATCTGTCCATCTGTCCATCTGTCCATCTGTCCATCTGTCCATCTGTCCATCTGTCCATCTGTCCATCTGTCCATCTGTCCATCTGTCCATCTGTCCATCTGTCCATCTGTCCATCTGTCCATCTGTCCATCTGTCCATCTGTCCATCTGTCCATCTGTCCATCTGTCCATCTGTCCATCTGTCCATCTGTCCATCTGTCCATCTGTCCATCTGTCCATCTGTCCATCTGTCCATCTGTCCATCTGTCCATCTGTCCATCTGTCCATCTGTCCATCTGTCCATCTGTCCATCTGTCCATCTGTCCATCTGTCCATCTGTCCATCTGTCCATCTGTCCATCTGTCCATCTGTCCATCTGTCCATCTGTCCATCTGTCCATCTGTCCATCTGTCCATCTGTCCATCTGTCCATCTGTCCATCTGTCCATCTGTCCATCTGTCCATCTGTCCATCTGTCCATCTGTCCATCTGTCCATCTGTCCATCTGTCCATCTGTCCATCTGTCCATCTGTCCATCTGTCCATCTGTCCATCTGTCTGTCTGTCCATCTGTCCATCTGTCCATCTGTCCATCTGTCCATCTGTCCATCTGTCCATCTGTCCATCTGTCCATCTGTCCATCTGTCCATCTGTCCATCTGTCCATCTGTCCATCTGTCCATCTGTCCATCTGTCCATCTGTCCATCTGTCCATCTGTCCATCTGTCCATCTGTCCATCTGTCCATCTGTCCATCTGTCCATCTGTCCATCTGTCCATCTGTCCATCTGTCCATCTGTCCATCTGTCCATCTGTCCATCTGTCCGTCTGTCCATCTGTCTGTCCGTCCGTCCGTCCGTCCGTCCATCCGTCCATCTGTCCATTCAGCCATCCGGCCAGACATCGGCTTCCCTGACAGGGATGTTGCTCACTGTGACAGGCTTATTGACAGGCCAAAGAGGAGCTGGGGATTATGGAACCAGAGGACGACACGAGTGCTTGTCAGGCTGATGTGGAGGGTAAAGTGCATTCTGTCGACAGGCTGAACACACCTCTGTGGCATGCATGGAATCCATGCGGGTGCACCTCGACAGAGAGAGTGCTTTTTGATGAAAACCAGTTGAACCAGTAGCACCTTTGGACATGCACAGTTGCTGTTGGATACCTTATTTATTTATCTGTCTCGCTCGGAGAAGGGTAGATGTATGTGAGTTGATTTAATTACATTGCTGACCTTTTCAAAAGGGAAAGAAAAAAGCTATGAAGTTAATTCATTTCATGGTCTAGCTGGTGAGTCACTGGGGGGAAAAAAAGGTGGTGTATGTGAAGTATCTTGTATATTCATTTACAAAGCTCTATCAGTAAAACTCAGCTTTAAATAGCAACAAAAGGGCTAGTTCACTATGAAGCTAGTGCTTTTTCATTTACGGAGGGAGAAACCTAGCTTTTAAATATTTTGCAGTGTAAACTGATGAAGTGGAGTTTCAAAAGTTGGTGGCTACATGTAGGCCAATTCACAGTTTGAAACAAAAGCATTAGGACCTGTTGTTTTTTTGTTCTCTTTTCTTTTGCTGTTTCAGGGTTTTAAGGAGAAGGGGATGGGATAAAATACTGAGACGTAGCCTTCACTGTCACATTGAATAAGTTCCTCAAGTCAAACTCTAATTAGATTTCACCATATTTTGTTTCCTTTTTAATGTTTCCAACAAAATTTTGTAAAACCCTGCCGTGCTTTTGTTCCGGTTACTAATTCATCATTTCTGCGAGACTGTATGTTTGACTTAAAAACACAATCTGCTTCTCACTAGTTGTCTCCCAGTGGTAGCTACTTTCCAACAAGTCCTTCTCTTTTATAGTTGCTATATTTGCTAACAGCTGATAGGGGGCAAACTTGACCCCAAGCTGCATCTTGCAATCCTGATGAAATATTCTAAATATATATAAAATATGAACACACATGCAATATGTACCTTTTTATATAGAAAATGGAATCATATAGTCTTTTTTTTTTTCTTTGCTCCACTGACAAGTGAATTTGCCTTTTTATTGAAATGTATTTTGTATCACGCAGTGGGTCATTGCGTTCTTCTCAAAATATATATCTCTCTTTGACTTTGACAAACATACTTTTTTATAAATTCTGACACTTTAAGCATGCTGTTGACCAGAACATGGAAGAGTGATCACTTTACTTTTCATCTCCCCTTCACGACATGAACTCCAACCTGACACTCCATATAACTTGCAACATTCAGGACAGACTTAGCCTTTTGCTTATTTGCATATTCTAATGTTTTATATGTGTGGGGAAACTTCTGCACATTGTAAGTATGAGGCGGCTGAGAGAGAAGCATTGACTGATGTCCGTGCCTTCAGTGTTTTCACAGGCTTTATGTCTTAATTCATGTCACTAATTGGTGTAATTCTCGAGGAAACACCTTTTTCTTTTTTTTTTAAATGGACGGAGACACAGGTATGGATAAAGAGACTGGATTTGTATAGACCGTTTTATCCTGATAGTTGAATTCCACAGTGTGTCTGGGCCACAGGAGAAGAACAAGCTGCCACTACAAGGCCCTGCCTGCCTCTATGAAAAGAATAAGTTAAATCAACCTGTTTTGTAAAGCCAGTGATTAAGGCATCGGTATTCGGATCCACCCAGCCACACCACTGATGTTCCCCAGCTTCATATTTGAAGTGCTCCCTCCTACAACAGGTTTAAATCCTTCTCGAATCATCATCCTCTCGAACATAAACATGTTAAAAGCCTCTAAACAACTTAGGATCCAAAAACAACGTATTTGGACATATTTGGAGGGCCATTCAGCGGGATGTGAATTGGTAAAGCAAATTTTACGGTCATATTGTGGTGGTGGATTTCGCACTGTAAGGCTTCCCGTTGATGTCTGAAAAGCAATTGTAGCTGCGATAGAGCTGGATTTCATTTTCCAGCAACAGCCAATGCCCTCTTATCGCACCTTTTTACTGTGATGCCTATTATAATAGCTTTACACAGACATGGGAGGAATCCCAGCAGCCTATTAACGTACCTGCATTCAATTTACGTCAGCTCTGCCTGAAACGCTAACCCCACCCTGCCCCACACTACACTGCACTCCTTTTTTTTTTTTTTTTTTATCAGGGATCAAAGGAGGAAAAGTAGAAAAAAATCAGCAAAGCTGGGAGGGTTGTACATTCACACATATACAATTAATACTTAGATACTCTGAAAGCTCAGACCAAACATATTAATGCTGCAGATGGCATTTCTTGAAATATAAACATCCAGTATTCTAATGTTTCCAATACAAAATGTTGGAGAGACAATATATTCCTGGGTACAAACAAGTTAAAGGCTCCTTTGTGAGAAGAGCTACGTTGCTTGCAGTACTTGCATTTTGACATTTTTCTGATTAAAGGACCTGTGTAGGATTTAGCGACATCTAGCGGTGAGGTTGCAGATACCAACCAACTGAATACCCCTCCCCTCACCCCCCCCTTTTCAAGTGTGCAGGTGAACCTGCGGTGGCCTTCAGGTAACGTAAAAACGCGAACGGCTCCCTCTAGAGCCAGTATTTGGTTTGTCCATTCTGGGCTACTGTAGAAACATTGCGAACTCCGGTTAAGGGAACCCGCTCCATATGTCGATATGAAGGGCTCATTCTAAGCTAACGAAAACACAAAAATTCTCAGTTTCAGGTGATTTATACACTGATGGAGACATAATAATGAATATTATATTCCATCTCTGCCAATAGATCCACCTAAATCCTACACAATGGTCCTTTAAGCATAAATGTAAGTGTTGTTACTGTTGACAACTGCACCTCAACTTCAGTATTTTGTTTTGCTGGAGATGAGAGAGAGGTTTTCAAAATCCTGTCCAAACCTTTCTGCCTCAACATCCTTTCTACAGCTAATATAAAAAAAAAATAGGGTTATACAAATATTACAGGAAACCATCAAAGGAAAACTGTGTTGTAGGTTATACTTTCATAAAGCGAGGCAAGTCACCGTGGCCACAAGCTACATTTACAGATTAATGGTAAGTTCTGAAACTGTAACACAAGTGGACAAGAGTCATAAAGTCAAGAGACTTGCTGTTATACAACAATAGAGTATCTTAGGTTTGTTTATATTAGTAAACATTATTAATCATAAGCTACTGGTCATATCAGACCAAGTATGGCTGTAGCTGCAAACCCCCTGGGTGTAATGAAATGAGCAAGTATGGATTCTATTGCCCATGAATTCCAGATTCATTTGTAAGAGAAGGGTTGTGTTATTTCTTATTTCAAAAGTTACAGCCTCTCAGCCCTTCAAGTTCGTGACCGCTGACAGCGCTATGGAGCAGTTTCTTAGGACTGAGTCCTCTTTTTCGTTTGTCTCGTGCATTTGCACAATGACGCACACGCCTACGGGTGATGCGCTATCCATTCCTGCCAACGGTCACACATTATTCCACTGATCCACAAGTGGCGGTTATGTGCCAAGACATGCAGCAATGTGCCAACAAAGGCAGTGGAGAAGAAGACTGCAAGCTAGTTAACATAGATGAAAACAATGCAGGTTTCAATGTAAAAAAAAAAAAAAAGAAAAAAAAGAATTGGCTTTGCATATGTTTTATGACGAAGGAATGAACTCAACATGTTGGTTGGACCTTTTGGACACAATTCGCTTTGGTGAGTAACACTGAATTTGAACAGAACTTTTTTTTTTTGTTTACAACAAAAACTCCAAACGGCACTGTTAGATCAGAGCTTTACCAATTTTAATTTAGGCTTTCTGTTGCCTAATTATGCACTGTGCAGCTGTATTATGTAAGACTACACTTTTTAGTTAAATGTCCTTAATTTCTAATGAGTTCTTCCCAATCGCTGATTATATAAAAACTGAGATGTTTTAGGAAAGGAACCCTTTCAGATGTTTCACCACTGGAGCAGTATTTTTTTTTTTTTTTTAGTGTCCATAAATCGATATGGGTGGGCATTTGTATTTGCATGACACAATAAATAACATTACCGACTAATTAGAATTACAGAAATTTATGATGAAAATAAATATTGGGTTGCACATAGTATTGTCAGATACTCTGGTGATAAGGACAAAGGATCAGGATTAGGAGCAAAAAAAAATGTGATTTGGATCATTCGACGGAGCCCTTTGCCTTTATTAGAAATAACAGTCACTTTAATGAGAGGCTTAGGGGTCTCCAGACCCCATTGGCTTCTGCCTGGTAGACACATTTGGTGTTCCATCCTTTACCTGAACATATATCTAGATATCAATCAATAAAAGAGAGGGTTCTGGTTATCATGATTTAGTAGAAGATGCAGTATGGCCATGGTCCCTTCTGAAAGACATTTTGGTAAAGTGGCCTCGTCAACTGCTCTCACATCTGATCTCCTCAACTTTGTTTTGGAACCTTGAATCAGCAGTTCATTTCGAAACCAAGGAGAAGCACAGTAAAAGAACAGGGTGAATCGGTAAAATTAGCCGCCTTGGATAATATGTCTAGGCTCAAGGTACAAGTTTCCATAGTAACAGTACTGAAGTGTGCTCTGTGAAACCAAAAAATTAACCAGCCCTAATGAGATAAATCAGACTTCATGCAGGATTCTACTTGACGCTCTGTGTTTGCATCGGCCCCTGAGATGGGTAGCTGTCATCTGGACGGCTGACCCCTGGCTACCCCCTTCCATCCTTCTGCATCAGCACGGATGCAGGAGGTCCTCCCCTCCATTCCGGTGTTTATTCTCGAGCGTTTCTATTATTGGGCTCTCCTGCATTCATCTGTCAGTGGATGCTCCGTGATACAAGGTGGCAGGCCGCAGAGGCACTGAAGCATTTCCGCTCCAAGTGTCCTCTCTCCCCATTTCCCCTCTTCCTCCTCTCTTTTCTCTGCTATCATCCTTTTTTTAATTTTTTTTATTTGGCTCTGTTCTTCTCTTTGGCCCATCTGGCCCCTCCACAGACAAGTGCACGCAGACGCACATGCTGTACACGCATGTATTGTACTCTCAGTCAAGCACACACGCTCTTGCGTTGCCATAGGGAACTGCGCTAAGGTATGTGTCTGTGTCCAACCACTTGCCCTGGAGTCAAAGCGTAGATCCTTCAAGCATTGCCTGTAAAGAAGAAAACAGTATTTGTTTTTCTTTTTCTTTTTTTTTTACTCATAGCTCTTAATGCATGCCTACATTGTGCTTAAAGAGATGGAATCAAGAGATATGTGTGCCTGCACTTGTGTGTGTGTGTGTACGTGGGTGAATGAACATGCCCACATGTGTCCTGGGAGCTGACAGAAAGAGAGGTTTGAGATAGATAGTCCATTGTCTGCCGCAGAGTTGGACGGGAGTGCACTGCTGTCATTGAAGGGGTAGAAAGCCGAGGTGGATAATAGGATGTGCCTGCCCGACTGTTGATTTAAAGCTAGGCTATGATCCACCTCTGGCTAGTTTCTGCTCCGCTGAGAGCCTGTCTTTCCAGATCCAAAGTGTGTCATTTACCAGAACATGTGAGCTCCCGTGTACCCTCTTGTATTTGTGTACTTAGAAGCAGAGAGAAGTATTCAGAACCTTTACTTAAGAAGTAATACCATGGTTTATACTACTCAGTGACAAATAAAAGTCCTTAATTAAAAATTTGAACTAAAAGTACAGAAGTACTGTCAGCCAAAATTTCTTAATATATCAAAAGTAAACTTTCTTTTAATGCAGATGGCTTTCAAAGTGTTATATTGTTATACTGTGGATTATTATTATTATTATTATTATTATTATTATGGGTATTATTAAGGGTATTATTATTTTGATAATTGATTTGGTCAATAAAATGTCAGAAATTACTGAAAAATACCCATCAATAACTCTCCAAAAAACCCAAGGAGTCATTTTTCCGATTAACAGTTCAAAACCCCAAGTTATTTAGTTTGCTAAAAAAGGGGAAGAAAACCTGGAAATCTTCCCACTTTCTGTGGTAAATGGTAAATTGACTTGACTTACATAGAGCTTTTGTAGTCTTATCTAGAAAATCCACACACCGATGATACATCAGGGGCAATTCAGTATCTTGCCCCAAGACACTCCGACACGCGGACTGGAGGAGCTGGAGATCGAACCACCGAACTTCCGGTTAGTGGACGACCTGCTCTACCTCCTGAGCCACAGCAGCTATCGAGACGAAAGAACTTACAACTTATTACGTAAACATCAACTGATAATCAGTTGCAGATTAATTTTCTGTCTGTCAGCTAATCATTTAATCTCTAATTATTACTGATGCCTTAACATTAAGCTGGTTGAGGTGGAGAAACTTTGGAAACTTAATTTCATATAACAAATCATAGCATGTGTGTGTTTTTAGTTCTCCAGGATATATTACTTGTGTGAAGTGTCTTTCAGTGTTTTTATAAGCAGTCTATAAATAAAATGATGATGATGATTATGATTAATATTAATATTATTATTATTAATATGCATATCTTGGAGACTGATCATATATTTTGCTTGCAAAATCTTAATCTACAAAGTAACAAGAGCAGCTGTCAAATAAATGTAGTGGAGTAAAAAGTACAATAATTCCTTCTGAAATGTAGTGGAAAGTAAAGTCAAATAAAATGAAAGTTGTGAAGTAAAGTACCAGTACTTAAAATTGTACTTAAGTACAGTAGTTGGTTAAATGTACCTAGATACTTTCCGTAACTGTTTACCAGGACCGTATGTACTCAGTGAGAGACTCTGGGAAAACCTCCAGTCATTCTAGTTCGCATTTCTTCTACTTCAGAATCAGGATTTGCATTTGGAGATAAGGTCAGAATAAGAATCGGGTTATGATCAGTGCAGATGGTCAATGAGTAAAGAGTTATTTATGGCTGTGTGCACAGTATATATTGTTTGCATATTTAGATGAGTGCGTGGCTGCTGGCAAAGAGAGATCCAGCATCTGAAAGCTTTACATGTGCCGTTGATGGATGCCGGAGAGATGGAAATGCCTCCCTCACGTAGGCCCTACATGTTCAGGTCAATAGTCAGGGGTTTTACCACAGTGCTCTCTCAGCTTATAAATTAAATAATCAAATACAGCTCAGTTGTTCAGGAGCTGTGTCAAATTGTATGTGAAAATATATGTAGTTCTTTATTTTTAGCCTTCTTCGTTGCTGCATTGAGGGTTTTCAGTTATCAGGGACACAAGTGTTCTCCAGGATATGCAAAAAAAATCGCAGGTTATCTAAATTAGTAGATTACTATGTTATAACTGCATTTTCATTGTGTGTGATATGAAGGGTTGGGGTTCCGGACCAGTTCACCAAACCTGAATCTAGTATTGAATCAGATTATCCGACTCTTTTCAAATCTCTCATCAAATCTGTTCAGAGTAAGCTGTTCAAAAGTTTAAACAAGTTATAAATAATTTAAGTTTTAAAGACTCAGATTGAAAAAAGAAGACAGGGGAGAGAAAAAATTGGATTAGAGATCTGTTACATGCAGAGTTTAACAAATCCAGGCATTTTTCCAATTTGGAACTGGATCCAAAATCAAACCGACTATTTGAACAGTAGCAGTTGTTTACTTCAAAAGTCCCCCAAAATAGAGGCAGACATAAGTCATCACCTGATGCCTTTTTTCTTTTTTTTTTAAATTTTAGTAATTGGCTTTTAGTTTAATACCTGTCTGATTTGTTCTACAGCAGTAAATTGAATCCGCCTTGTGTTCCAAACAAAACTGCTAAGAAACATGTAAAATATATGACCCATTTTCGATGCATAATGCAGTCTCAAATGGGAGCCTCGGCAGAGTTTTTTACAGTGAAGATATTTCTAACAAAGTTTGATAGTTATCAGATATATCCTTCAGTGATGAAAATCTCATCTCCATCTGCTCTGTCGGGCTGCTAAGATCCTGCTGTAGATTTCACGTCACGTACAATCAGTATGCTTTGAGCCACCGGCTCACATTCAGTCTTTGAAGTAGTCAGCTTTTCCATTCCCTGGTCCCTTTTCCCATGCCAATACTTTACCTCCCTCAAAGCTGTGTTCCCATCAGTCCCTGCCTATAACTGGGGCATGGCTGCAATTGTTGTGCAGTGTTTTTTACGGCGAATCGTGCTGAGTTTTGTGATGAATGCATACATCAGGACGCGGACGCACGCACCGTTCACGGCTCTTACTGCACAGAAAGATCTGAGGGTCGGTTTTGCATAGCAGTGGGCCGCGCTTGACAAACCTTCTGTGTTGTCGGCATGCATGTGAGGTGGATTGTGATTTGTTTTTTTGGCTCATGAGAGGTACTTCTCCCACGAAGTGCTAAAACGCACAATTGATCTGTTTACTTCGCCCTCAAACACAGAACTGGTTCAATTGGAGCTTGAACTGATGGGAGATCTTGGAGTCAATTGGACCAAACTGAAAATCACTAACCAGTTACATGGCTCTCTATCAATGGACGATTGGATGACTTCAGTCAACAAGCTTTTTTGGTAGAGTCATCTCCATTGCAAATCATTCAGAGTGATATTAAATGTTTTTTAAAAGCAGGTTTTCCTCATTCTAGCCTCTGAAATGTGAGAATTTGCTGCCCTTCTCTCTTCTCTATCAACATGTATTAAATTCCTTCAGCCCTTATAGTAGAAAAACTGAGAGATTGATGAAAATGTCTAAAAGTGCACTATCTCGCAATGTTAAGGAAAGTGATAAGATGGTAATAAGAGAAGGATTAATCAATAATGAGAAAAATCTTTACTTAGTTAAATTAACATGACTTCAGTCTACTGATTGGGGCAGCAGTAGGAGTGATTTATTCTTAAATATGTGAGTGAACATCAACTCAGTTCAGTAACACACAAATTTCCAGCCTTAATCAGACCAGATTTAACGTTTTACCGCTGTAATCTGGACGTCGTCTAAATCACAGCTGTCCTGTTAGGACTGCCAGTCCATCCTGCTGGACAACTGCTTATTGACTTGCTAGACTCAGTACATGACTCGCATAGCATACGTGTCTAATAGATTTGCAAGGAATCATTTCCAGCTCTGGCTGAAATAATTAAGTTGACATTCTCTCCCCAATGCAATTAACAACGAGCGCTGTCCAATCTGTGACCTGTTAGATGTTCGATTTCATGGATTGTGTCTTACAAGCCCAGGACACAGAGCACTTTCCACCAGGAGGCAACATGTGAAACTCACCAGGGGTAAGTGGTGTTAAGAGGACGCTGCCTGTGAGGCGTATATTGTTCACTTAGCTCATTTTCCTAAGGTGGTGTGAGCTCTTGCTTGCTTGTGTACAAATCACTGTCACGTAGCTGTGCTGTTGGCGTAAATTAGCAGGCTCGCACGATGGCTGTCGCTTTTGAACGTGTGTAGAGGAATTGACTTTGAGTACGAGTGACTGTTAGATAACTTCTTTAATTCATGCCTGTAATTTACTGTAAAAATGTCAATGTGTGAATGTTTTCTTCTCTGTTTCTTCCTTTCTTGTTTTGATTAATTGTATCCATGCCTCTTTGTGCATCGCTGACATTTTGTGTGTGTGTGTGCCTGTTTGTCTGGGTGTACACGTGTTACCTTGATGTACAGTAGATCAAGCAGCTCCTCAGATCAGACTGAGCGGCTGAGAGCAGGATGCTGTGAAATTCATATGCACCATGTGCTGGAAGGGAGGCAGCCTCTGATGTATTTTTAGAAGGACTAAATAATGAATGCCTGAAAAGACAGCTAGGACTCCAGCTGCCAAACCTTCCCCTTTTCCTCTGTGCTCACCTGTTCTTGTTGTACGCACCTTGAGAAGCAGGGTAAGGGGGAGGGCGTCTCCACCTTCACCCGAGCAACTCGCCGCCTCTGTCACCGGCTGTCACTGGGAATGGCAAAAGATCGCTGACATCTCTCATCTGGATTCAGTTTGAGACTATTACTC